>NC_056733.1:924385057-924435057 GCF_019279795.1 Protopterus annectens | reverse complement strand
GCATATTTTCTTTTTTTCTGCTGACTCACAGTGTCTCTTTTCTCTAAAATTCTGCTTGTACTAGAATGTAGATGATTCTTGTGCACATAAGCACATTTCATTACCACTTGTTATGCATTTATTTCTAAGTACTGCATACAGTCACACTAATGCAGTAATAAACACATGCAGACTGGAGCTGGCATGCTGCATATCTTTTAGTCACATCTGCAGCTGGAGCATTCAGCTGGTATGTGCATTCACATTCTGCACATGCATAGTGTATACAACCATGTGGGGTATTCAGAAAGAATGATAACACAACCTCTTTATAATGAATAGCACAATACAAACTGTGAGACATGGTCTGATTGTATTAGGTATGTACAAATGCCATCATGGCATGGATCTGGTGGGGACAGTACTGGACAATAAAGGTATGCATTCATAAAAATGACAGTCAGGGAGTAACTGGGTAGACTGTAATATGATCAGTCATGTGATGTGGGGCCATTGACATGCAGGTAGCATGCCTACCCTGATGAATATCCGCATGCACCAAAAGTAATGCGGGCACCGCCAAGAGCCCATTCAAGGACTACTCAGCAAAGTGCAAATGTTGTTTGTGTTATAAATAAGAAGGACATGAGGTGACAGGACAGTCGCTTAGCTAGAGTTAAACTATTCCCGGCGCCATAAAATCTGCTCTTCAAATTTTCCCTTAGAACTAGCCAGTTTTTTAGTTTTAAAACTCAAATCTGTTTCTTTGAGCTCAGCACTTGTTCAAAACTCATTGTAAGCACTAAATAAGTAAATTACTACAGCACTCAACTTTCCTTACTTGTCTACAGGAAAACAGTTTTTAGTACTTAATAAATAAGCACTTATCCAGGCATGTCTAAGGGTCAGCTCCCAGTGTTTTCTCCTGTTTACCTGATGAATCTGGGCATCTTGGGGCAATGCAGCAATTGCCTCATGTACACAGACAACCCTCGCCTCCTACCATCTAACACTACAACCTGTGAGAGATGCACTTATATAGCCAAGCTGGAAGCAAAGCTCTCTTCACCCAAGACTGGACTAGACAGTCAAGAGGAGAAGGTAAACACTTGCACCACACAACACTCATCACATAGTCCCTCAAAACCTACACCACCAAAACACACACATAGAAACACAAAACACACACCTACATTCACGGAGGCTGTCAATAAAAATCTGCTCAAGCAACAGAGACCTCCAAAGCAGAACGCAAGCAACCTCCACCCCCTCAACACAGCCCAAATGACACATAGCCCACAAACTCAGTGTGCCACTCAACCACAGTCCATAAGGCATAACAACATACCTAACACTCTAGTCATAGGTGACTCTATAGTCAAGCACACTGATGTTCCACTCACCAGGCTTAACAAGAAGAAAGTTACTGTCAGCTGCCTGTCAGGTGCCAGGTGCCATATCATATGCATCAGGTCAAGGTCACTCAACAACAACAAATATGACTCTGTGTCTGTGTCCATGTTGGTGAATGAGAAGAGACAGTACCTCCCTGGACTACATGAAAAGAGGCATGGAGGAGGCTCCCAATCTTCTAGCCCAGGCAGGTGACTCTAGCCCTGAGTAGCATCCTGCCATCACCCAGAATAGAACATTGACATCTGTGCAGTGGCAGAGACCTGGTTCAAGGCTCCAGAGAGCACCCCCACATTACCAGGCTATAATTCATACCACACCTTTCGGCCACCTAACCTGGACCAAAACACTAAAGGCGGAGATGTGTCCATATTCATTAAGGATATCCACACGTCCAGGCTAGTTGCTCAGCATAATGCACCTGAGATTATCCAAGTGCAACTAACTCTGGGCAAGACCGCAATCCAAATTGTAACTTGCTACAGATCCCCCACCATGCCCCAGGATTCCCACTCCTCATTTCCTGATACACTGTAAAATATTAAGGTACAACCCAACACCCTAATAATGGGTGATTTCCCCACCATTAACTGGGAAAACTACTCATGTACCAACTCGTTTGCTCAACGTTTTCTGGAATTCAGAAATTCCAACATCTTGGATCAACTTATCCACACCCCTATCAGGGGCAGTAATATCCTAGACCTGGTTATTACCAACATGGGTGACTGGTGTTCCACACCAGAGGTCAATTCCTCATTGGTCAGATCCGACCACAAGCTAATCACCCTAGACATCCACATCCGCCCCCACCCCCCATTAGGGAAACCACCGTAAAAAATGTCTCCAAAGTCAACTTCATGCTTCTTAAGACAGGAGTGGCAAACTTCACGACACCCATGCTGAAAGACAATAGAGGTATGACTGCTGAATCCTACACAAATGCACTTTATAAGCACTTACACGAGTGCATGGATCATGCTATCCCTAACAGAACCAAGAAGCTATCCTCCAAAAAGGAAGCCAATCTGTTTGTCTTCTGCCATAAACAAACTCTACAACAGAAGAAATAAACTATTGCAAAAAGAAAGTAAAATCCCATGATTGGAGGAACTTCCTGGTCAGCCTCAGTAAGAAGCTGAGATCCCTCATAAAATCCTCCAAATCTAGTTACAAAAACAAAATCACCACTGATTCTAAAGACAACCACAAAGCATTATATAGCTATGTCAAGAATCTCAATGGCAACACTCAGATCTGCTCTGAGTTACAGCACAATGGCACTAAATATATAGAACCAACTTATATTGTCAACATCCTGGCAGATAGGTTCAGTGCTAACTTTACCCCCTCTCACCCCTTAAAGGACCCATCTCTATACCGGAAGAATGCAAAGTTCCTGTAATCACAGCTGCACAGGTAAAAACCACACTCTCCAAAGCCAAGAACACAGCATCCATGGGACCTAACAACATCCCAGGCTGCGTTCTACACAAACTACAGAATGAACTGGCACCCCACCTAAGCATCATGTTCAGTCATAGCCTCACCTCAGACTTTGTGCCCACTGAATGGCGCACAGTGATGGTTATCCCACTCCACAAAGGGGAAGCCACTACAGACCCCGGGAACTACCACCCCATTAGCCTAACGAGCCTGGTCTGCAAGGCCATGGAACTTATCATCATGGAACTTATAAACAAAGACATTGGTAATCTCCAAACTCTGGACCCCACCCAGTTCGGGTTTGTAAAAGGCAGATCATGTCTCCTAAACCTGAAAGACTTCTTTGAAGCAGTCACCAAAGCCGTAGACGAGGTTAAGATGGTTCACACAGCCTATCTAGATCTCACCAAGGCTTTTGACACCATCCCCCACTCTGGAATTATGAGGTATAAATATAAATCCATAAGTCACAAGATGGGTTACCAACTGGATCACTGACAGAACCCATACTGTGAAAGTAGCAGACTCCAAATCCGGCTTCAGACTAGTGACAAGTGCAGTACCACAGGTTTCAGTCCTGGGTCCTCTTCTGTTTGGTATCTACTTTTCTGAAGTACAGGCTAACACAGAAGGTCATTGGCTAATGAAGTTTGCAGATAGGAGCCATATTCGAAACTCCTAACAATGTGGAAATCCTACAAAAGGGCTTCACTGAGACAGATGTCTGGTGTCAAAGCCATGGCCTCAAGCTCAATGCCAAAAAGTGCATTGTCATCCCCTTTGATAAAAACTCTGTACCCATGAGCTACCACATAGGTGATAGTCTACTTAACACTGAAAGTGTGATAAGAGACCTTGGGACACAGGTGACAGTAGTCTCTCCTTTGATAATCACATTGCCACAGTAGTCAGGAAATCCTTCTACATGGCACACCTCATCACAAAAGGTTTCTCATCCAGAAAAAAAGAGGTCATTGTTCCCCTCTACTCATCACTCATTAGACCCATTATAGAGTACAATGCCCCTTTTGGTATGTACCTCACAAGACATCTACAAAAACTAGAAAGGCTGCAGAAATACCTCACAAAGAGGATTACCAGCCTCAAACAGATGCCCTAAGCAGACCGTCTCAAAAAATTCCAGCTTTACTTGGTCACATATCGCCTACTCAGTGGCGATCTCTGCCTAACATACAAAGCTATGTCAAACCCAGAGCTGTTGGACATGGACATGCTTCACTTAAAGAAATCCCAAATCCTCTGAGCTACATGCTCTAGGGATCTAAACCTTGTCACCACAATAAACAGAACATGCTGGAGGGATAGATTCCTGTCCCAGAGACTTTTCATATTCTGAAAGAAACTACCTATCTATATCAAACAAAGCTCTTCATTAACACTCTTCAAGAAAAATCTTGATGATTGGATGGGAAATAGGAAATTTACCCCGGGGATCACCTCTGTGGCTCTGCTCGACAGGGGCACAGGAAAATACATTTCTTGGGTGGCAAAAGACAGGGTACCTTTTTGGCTAGACTTAAATAGGCCCTAGGGATGATAGCCTAGTACCTACCTATGAACCTATGAACCTATGAGAAGAGCTCGCACAGAAATGCATAGAGAGACAAAGGGAAAAGAAACATGGCATGGTGTGGATGAAGGAGGGGAGGAGTACAATTTTTTATTCTTTTTTTTTTGTGGAGATAAAGAGTAGACAGGAGGAAAATGGGGGGGGGTGATGTAGGTACAAAGAAAGGTACAGGGATGGCACCTGGGGAAGATATACAAGTATGCAATACAGACACAGACTGACAGGGGAGGTGTTGATGCAAAGGGTAGAGGTCACAATAGAGAGAGTAAGCAGACAAGAAGGTGGACAGCCAGTGACAACAAACAGGGGAGGGTAAGTAATCCACAATGAAGGGGAGCCCCCTGATGCGACTTGTGCAGGGTGAGGACTGCCTGCCTAACCATCTCAGAGGGGAACCTGCGCAGAAGGTTACCATCCTTATGGCTGACATCATAGGTGGTCTTTGGTACTGCTGGGGACTCTATAGCAGATGTTTAAATGGTGACCAGTGATGTACCACATCCTGTACCATGGCTGATAAATGCAGGAAAATAAACTTAAGCCTCGTGATTAAACCTCACCAACCACTGGTAAATCTTAATATACCACAATCATGCACATGATTAGAAGGTTGAGGGGAGTCACAGACCATATCATCCAATGTTTGTGTGGTGATTCTATGTTATGAAATGGAAATCAAAGTTTAAACCACCTGCATTTCAAATACTAGATATTATAAAACTGGTAAAAGAACTGGAAGAGGGATCTTTGGAGAAGGGAAGGAGCAAAGTGCATAGCAATAAATGGAAATTGTAGGAACAATACATGCACAATAATGTTCAGGAGGATGAGGAGTGAGGTTTAAGGGAAGGCAGGAATTCAGCAATTTATGTAATGTTGGACTGATTATAGTTACAAAGAAAGAAAAGATATCATTTGTATAATGTATATAACTGGAAAAAAAATGTTTGTCTGCCTGTGCCTGGGCCACTGACATGGTGTGCAATGGCCATCTATGCTTGGATCATTGACCTTCACATCTGCTACTTGATACCAAGGGTGACACCCAGGTAAAAGAATGTCCTTGAAACATGGTAACTATGGCCAGCTCACACTTCTCCCCTATAATGCGTGCATGAAGCCCAGAGTCAGTATGGCTCATTCATCCCATCTGTGGTGGAGACTCCTGTGCAGTTTGACTGAGACTAACATGGACAGAAACGTCAACTCTAGACACCAGATGTTGGAGGTTCATCCTGCACCTCCACTATTATCTCATCTGCGTGAATGCATATGTGGGGGATGTGTACAGCTCTCCATTGTCAACATTGCTGACAGTGGGTCTATCTCATATGACTATGCTGCATGCATGATGTCATCATAATGTGCCATTTGGGGAATGCATATATGGGGGATATGTATAGCCCTCCATTGCTAACATTGCTGACAGTGGCTCTCTCATTTGACTATGTCACATGCATGATGTCATCACATGCCACAGGTGACCTACTGACATCAGGCATATGCTGACCCCTTGTGCTGGATCCTTCCCCAGTACAGTCCATGAAAACATAGAGATAACATGCCTGTGACACTGCTAGATTATATGTGTCACTCCCATTAACACACTGCTCCATGCCAATTAGTGGCACAGCCCATGAGCACATACATACCTTGAGATGTAAGCTGTAGTGGCTGCAGCCCCAATGTACCCGGACATCGGGTATGCATATGTGTTTTGCTGACTAATTCACACTAGCTGATGATTATGCAGCAGTAATGAAACATGGTGGTATTAACCTGGTTTATCATCTACAGACACCCAGGAAGTTGTTACCAGCCTAGCTCCCTCATGCAAGCCACCACTGGGAATGAGGGTTCTTTCACCTACCCCAAATAGGGTTATCAGGATTTTTTCCAACTCTGTGAGATGTCTGTGTGTTGTTAGTCCAACTCCTTTGGCAGCTTCTTGGCAATACCTTGTGCCTTAGTCTTGGCATGCATTATAATATCAGTGCTGGAACACACCTGTACCAGTGTCCTGTTATGGCCTCCCATGATACTGCTGTCCTGTAGCACTCCCTGCCACATCTGGCCCAGGAATGCTTTCTCTGGTTTACTTTTTCAATGATATGCATGCCATGTGTGCATAGGGCTTGTAACAGCACCTCTGTCTCCATTGGAATAATTTTCTCCAGCTGTTGCTATTCTCTTGGTCCCATGACAAAACATGTACACCTGTGGGTGATTATACATGTGGATCCGTGTGTGTGCATGTGTGTGTGTGTGCATGTGTGCGTGTGTATGGGTGTGTGTATGGTGTGTGCGTATGTGTGTGTGTGTGTGTGTGTGTGTGTGTGTTTGTGTGTGTGTGTGTGTGTGTGTGTGTGTGTGTGTAGTGTGGTGTGTGCATGTGTGTATGGTGTGTGTGGGTGTGGGTGTGTAGTGTGGTGTGTGCGTGTGTGTGTGCGTGTGTGCGTGTGTGCGTGTGTGCGTGTGCGTGTGTGCGTGTGTGCGTGTGTGTGTGTGTGTGTGTGTGTGTGTGTGTGGTGTATGTAAGCAATACTGCCCTTGCCAGTCAGCAGTGTTTCAGCACTCTCAGCTGCCCACATTTTGTGTACACAGACCTTTCTGCTAATATGCTGTTACCTATCAACCCATGTGCTGTGCTGTAGCCAGGAATGAACATGTTACCAGTGCTTGCTGTCCATCCGCAGTGTTTGACTCGCCCCCCAGCAGGGCAATACCTGTCATGAATTTGTTCTTTGTCAGGTTAAGTTCCCCTTTCTCCACCTCAGTATGACAGTCACTTATCATGACTTATGCTGTGTTACCCCACTGCTCAGGCTGTCTTTCTTTTTTTGACACTTTTATTAAATTATCACTTAAGACCTTGACACAAATGCATTAACAGAAAGAAACAAGCCATAATAATGTGTTTTCATGCATTATACTTTGCATAGCTCAGGCTTGGTTTCTGTTGCTTCCATGTAGCCTACAGTCCTGAGGTCACTACCTGGTGCCTTGTCTGCTATCAGTATGACTATATAACACAGTACAACACTCTGTTGTCTGCTATATTCCAGTTTCTAAGTTGCTCATTGTAATGCAGTCTTCTGTGATATGCTGATTTTTTTATATATTTTTATTTTTTATGATAAATTTGGCCTCTTAGTGTAGTTAATTTTGCTAATGAGTTAATTTAGTGAGATTGTCCCTGAATTGTTGCTATAACACAGAGTTATCAGCCATAGTCAGCATGACCATGCTTGTCTGTGTCCGGGCATGGCCTGAGAGGGCATGTGCACACCTGACCATGGGCTGGGAGGTCATGTGCACACCTGACCATGGGCTGGGAGGTCATGTGCACACCTGACCATGGGCTGGGAGGTCATGTGCACACCTGACCATGGGCTGGGAGGTCATGTGCACACCTGACCATGGGCTGGGAGGTCATGTGCACACCTGACCATGGGCTGGGAGGTCATGTGCACACCTGACCATGGGCTGGGAGGTCATGTGCACACCTGACCATGGGCTGGGAGGTCATGTGCACACCTGACCATGGGCTGGGAGGTCATGTGCACACCTGACCATGGCCTGAGAGGGCATGTGCACACCTGACCATGGGCTGGGAGGTCATGTGCACACCTGACCATGGCCTGAGAGGGCATGTGCACACCTGACCATGGGCTGGGAGGTCATGTGCACACCTGACCATGGGCTGGGAGGTCATGTGCACACCTGACCATGGGCTGGGAGGTCATGTGCACACTTGAGTATAGACTGGGATGTCATATATATAGTGTAGATATGCACAGACATTGTGCCGCATGCAGGAGTGCTTCCATGATACTGGCATCATCTACTCTGGAGGGCAGTGCTAGCCCAGGTAGAGGAACCTGCAGAGCATCACCACAATCTACTCCGTGAGTGGGAAGCAGAGGTTAGGGACAGCGATCCAACTTATCAGTCCAGGGTTTGTCTATATGATTTTGCACCCATTGCTGTCATTGTCTTCTGTTTACATGGATATTTTGTACTGAATATTCTCTGCTTGTTGTTTTACAGTGGCAGAGGAGATTATATTTAAATGTGAGGCCTACCTAAGGAGACCGGACAGATTCTTCAGATGGCTGAGTAAGTATAGTATGTATATAATTATACTGTAATAAGATTGGAATAAATTTGTGATACACAGCTCTACTAATCTGTGTATTTTCTCTCCTTTTTTCTGTTTCTCCTTACTACACAGACAGCTGTGGTGCAGAGTGAAGTGTTACAGTAGTCACCAGGATCTGAATCTGCCAGTGTTCCTGCACATGAGGTCAACAGCAGTCTCCAGGTCCACCTCCCTGCTAGGAGATGAAGATCACGCTTTGGAAGGAAATGTGGAAGGTTTGTTTGTGGCACATGTCATTTGTGATGTAAAGATGTGGAGGCCCCTACTGTGAGAGTGATTAAGGGGGGGGTCCTTCGGGGTTTTCCAGTGGCAGGTGCAGTCGCTGGTCCTGATCAAAGTGGCCCAAAGCTGGACACCAGCACTGGTACCCTGGAGTGTCTATTTGTGTGGCTGATAGATTTGCATGACTCGCTAACCTTATCTATCAGGCCATTACAAGCAGCACCAACCCATGATGTCAGCCAAGGATGTCATTGATGTCTGGGTGTGTTACTGTCTGGGCCAATCAGACAGGCCCTCTGTACCCTACCCTGTCAGTCTGTTGTCATAGTATTTCCCTAACATGTACACCATTCCCCATACAGTGTTTGTAGTCCAGTTTCCCATCACCAATTGCCCCCTACATCTATTTGCATCTCTTCATTTTCACCTTCCTCACCACAAATCCTCTATGCAACTAACCCAGCTACATTTTAAAAGATTGTGAAAATGGATATTTTTTCTGATAAAGAAATATGACTTTCTTCCCCAACTGTCTTCCTTTAATGTTGCCTATGTTTGTTTCCTCTCTTGCTTTTGCCCTGTTTCTTTCTTTGCTATCTCCCCCTCCCTCCCCATTTTGCTGTGGTGACCCTGTTTGGTCTGCTAACAAAGCCCATCTTGTAAATATGAGTTGCTTCTTTACATATGTGAATATGCACACAGCACTGGGCTCTTTCAGTATCTTTTGCTCTGGTCACATGACATTCTTGTGCCTCTTGCTCTGGTTACATGACATTCTTGTGCCTCTTGCTCTGGTCACATGACAACACATAGTGTGGCCATTACTGTAGCATGATGGCGGTCATCAACACAACTGCATTCATTTGCTGTGCCACCCATCATTCAGACTTAATTAGCTCTAGGTGTTTGCATTAAACATGCTGCATTATTTCAAGCAGCACCGTAACATTATAGCACATTCATAACACCCATCATGGTGAAATTATGGATATTTGTTATAACAGTAAAGAATTTAGCACTTTGCAGTGAAAAAAATAAGAAATTGTTTGTTCTGCACTATTCGACTGAACAGGGATTAACTCCTTTTCATGCTGTCTTCCTGTATACTGATGAGCTGGAACCACAACTCAGGAGTGCCCCATCCATTTAAATGAGTACCTTTTGAAAGTTTCAAGACAGTGACTACAATCCTTGGAACAGTTGTAGTTTAAAAGTTAACTTTAGGAATATATACCAGTTTGTAGACTGCAGTATCCGAGTATTTATCTTATCCGAGGCATATTGATCAGAGTTAATAGGGTCAGGGGTTGCAGAGGGAGGAGCCTCATTGCAAAAACACTATATAAAAATACAGAAATGTAAGAAATAACTGAATAGTTCAAACTAATTACATAGAAAAAACTATGTATATACATACCAGTAAACAAGTACACTGGAACATACAGTCAAGCAGAGTGCAATGTACAATATGTACATTAATTTCTAAAGTGTGCCAATCTTCACTGAATCGTGGCAGAGGAGAAAAGACTCAGAAACAAGGTAGCTTAGGCAATATGTCTTGTGTTGAAGCAGGAACATTGGGCTTGGATGAAAAAGTACTTCTTGAGTTGCTTTCTGAATTTGGAATAAGTGTTGGTTTTCTTAATGTTGATGAGGAGAGTTTGCCAAAGAGTAGGTGCCTGAAGGAGAAAGCATGTACAGTGCAGTGCAGTTTGGTTCTAGGGGTAATGAGAGTTGGTGTGACAGACGATGTGCAGTGCTGTGAAGTTTGGTCCTAGTTGGTGTGACAGAACATGTGCAGTGCTGTGGGGTTTGGTTCTGGGGTAATGAGAGTTGGTGTGACAGAAGATGTGCAGTGCTGTGAAGTTTGGTCCTAGTTGGTGTGACAGAACATGTGCAGTGCTGTGGAGTTTAGTTCTAGGGGTAATGAGAGTTGGTGTGACACAGCACGTGCAGTGTCATGGGGTTTGGTTCTAGGGGTAAAGAGAGATGATGTGACAGGCCATGTGCAGTACTGTGGGGTTAAGTTCTAGGGGTAATGAGAGTTGGTGTGACAGAGCATCTGCAGTGCTGTGAAGTTTGGTTCTAGTTGGTGTGACAGAATATGTGCAGTGCTGTGGAGTTTGGTTCTAGCTGGTGTGACAGAATATGTGCAGTGCTGTGAAGTTTGGTTCTAGTTGGTGTGACAGACCATGTGCAGTGCTGTGGGGTTTAGTTCTAGGCTAATGAGAGTTGGTGTGACAGAGCATCTGCAGTGCTGTGAAGTTTGGTTCTAGCTGGTGTGACAGAACATGTGCAGTGCTATGGAGTTTGGTTCTGGGGTAATGAGAGTCCGTGTGACAGAACATGTGCAGTGCTGTGGGGTTTAGTTCTAGGCTAATGAGAGTTGGTGTGACAGAGCATCTGCAGTGCTGTGAAGTTTGGTTCTAGTTGGTGTGACAGAATATGTGCAGTGCTGTGAAGTTTGGTTCTAGTTGGTGTGACAGACCATGTGCAGTGCTGTGGGGTTTAGTTCTAGGCTAATGAGAGTTGGTGTGACAGAGCATCTGCAGTGCTGTGGAGTTTGGTTCTAGCTGGTGTGACAGAATATGTGCAGTGCTGTGAAGTTTGGTTCTAGTTGGTGTGACAGACCATGTGCAGTGCTGTGGGGTTTAGTTCTAGGCTAATGAGAGTTGGTGTGACAGAGCATCTGCAGTGCTGTGAAGTTTGGTTCTAGCTGGTGTGACAGAACATGTGCAGTGCTATGGAGTTTGGTTCTGGGGTAATGAGAGTCGGTGTGACAGAACATGTGCAGTGCTGTGGGGTTTAGTTCTAGGGGTAATGAGAGTTGGTGTGACACAGCATGTGCAGTGTCGTGGGGTTTGGTTCTAGGGGTAAAGAGAGATGGTGTGACAGACCATGTGCAGTACTGTGGGGTTTAGTTCTAGGGGTAATGAGAGTTGGTGTGACAGAGCATCTGCAGTGCTGTGAAGTTTGGTTCTAGTTGGTGTGACAGAATATGTGCAGTGCTGTGGAGTTTGGTTCTAGCTGGTGTGACAGAATATGTGCAGTGCTGTGAAGTTTGGTTCTAGTTGGTGTGACAGACCATGTGCAGTGCTGTGGGGTTTAGTTCTAGGCTAATAAGAGTTGGTGTGACAGAGCATCTGCAGTGCTGTGAAGTTTGGTTCTAGCTGGTGTGACAGAACATATGCAGTGATATGGAGTTTGGTTCTGGGGTAATGAGAGTCGGTGTGACAGAACATGTGCAGTGCTGTGGGGTTTAGTTCTAGGGATAATGAGAGTTGGTGTGACACAGCACGTGCAGTGTCGTGGGGTTTGGTTCTAGGGGTAAAGAGAGATGGTGTGACAGACCATGTGCAGTACTGTGGGGTTTTGTTCTAGGGGTAATGAGAGTTGGTGTGACAAAGCATCTGCAGTGCTGTGAAGTTTGGTTCTAGTTGGTGTGACAGAATATGTGCAGTGCTGTGGAGTTTGGTTCTGGGATAATGACAGCTGGTGTGACAGAGCATATGCAGTCCTGTGAAGTTTGGTTCTATGGTTAATGAGAGATGGTGTGATGGAGCATATGCAGTGCTGTGAAGTTTAGTTCTGGGGTAATGATAGTTGGTGTGACTTCGGAGTACTGTCTCAGGTTGTATGAGGAGGTTTTTTCATGATGTCTAACTGCAAATGGAATAATTGTGCAGAGTTGGAGTAGGTTGCATAGTTGGGATCCTAAAAGTAGGTTGGATAGTTGTTTTATTAGTAGCCATTTGGCTTTTTCTATGTGATACAGTGATGCTCACAGAAAGCTGAGTTTGTAATGAATCAGCAGATGTTGTTAGAGATAGTCTGGAGTGTGGCAGTGTTTTTCTTGGAGGCAGAAGCAAATATCAGAAGTCCATATTCAATTTGAGAAAGGAGAACTCCTTTGCTAATGGCTGCTCTGACTGGTTGGGATAGAAAAGGGAAGATCTTTTTGGCCCAGAAAAGGAGGGAGTTTATTTTGGTTTTTACTTTGTCTATGCAGAAATGGAAGTTTAGTGACTGATCAAGTCATAGTCCTAGGCATTTGAAGGTGGAGGTATTCTCTATAAAATGGTTATGTAGGTCAAAGATACTGAAAGAGTCAGGCATTTGGTGAATTTTCTGTGGAGTTCAAAAAAGCATAGTTTTTGTCTTGGTGGAGTTGAGAAGTAGTTTATGGTTTATGAGCCATTGGTGGAGTTCGTGTAAGTGTGACTGGGGCATCACAGATGGTAAGTGGGAGATGGGGGGGTGTCGCAAGGAAGTTTGTTAATGAATATGGAGAAGAGGAGGGGGACAATAATGGATCCTTGTGGTAAACATTTGGTCATAGGTGCAGATTCTGATTGGGGTATCCTGTTTTAACTCTGAAGTGTCTGCAGTGGGGATGTTTTTAAACCAGGGAGCAGTGTTTGGACTGATACCAATTTCAATTTGTTTGTTTTGAAGAAGATAGCGGTCAATGAGGTCAAATGCTTTATAAATAGGGCACCAGTAAGGAGGACACTATCAGAGTTTAGAAGGATGTCATCAGTTAGGGGCCAAAGTGCTATCAACTTCATCCAGGCCAGAATCTATGTAGTTTGTAGGCCAGCAAGTGGTACTGCTGGATATAGACGGAGAGTCGGGTGTAAAGCAGGTGGTACTGCTAGATATAGAGGGAGGGTCGGGTGTAGAGCAGGTGGAACTGCTGGATATAGAAGGAGAGTCGGGTGTAGAGCAGGTGGAACTGCTGGATATAGAGGGAGAGTCGGGTGTAGAGCAGGTGGAACTGCTAGATATAGAGGGAGAGTTGGATGTAGAGCAGGTGGTACTGCTGGATATAGAGTGAGAGCTGGGTGTAGAGCAGGTAATACTGTTGGGTATTCAGGGAGAGCTAGGTGTAGAGCAGGTGGCACTGGTGGATATAGAGGGAGAGTCGGGTGTAGAGCAGGTGGAACTGCTAGATATAGAGGGAGAGTTGGATGTAGAGCAGGTGGTACTGCTGGATATAGAGTGACAGCTGGGTGTAGAGCAGGTAATACTGTTGGGTATTCAGGGAGAGCTAGGTGTAGAGCAGGTGGCACTGGTGGATATAGAGGGAGAGTTGGGTGTAGAGCAAGTGGTACTGCTGGATATAGAGGGAGAGCTGGGTGTAGAGCAGGTGGTACTGCTGGATATAGAAGGAGAGTTGGGTGTAGGGCAGGTGGTACTGCTGGATATAGAAGGAGAGTTGGGTGTAGGCCAGGTGGTACTGCTGGGTATAGAGGGAGAGTTGGGTCTAAAGCAGGTGGTACTGCTGGATATAGAGGGAGAGTCGGGTGTAGAGCAGGTGATACTTCTGGATATAGAGGGAGAGTTGGGTGTAGAGCAGGTGGCACTGCTGGATATAGAAGGAGAGTCGGGTGTAGAGCAGGTGGAACTGCTGGGTATAGAGGGAGAGTCGGGTGTAGAGCAGGTGGTACTGCTAGATATAGAGGGAGGGTCGGGTGTAGAGCAGGTGGAACTGCTGGATATAGAAGGAGAGTCGGGTGTAGAGCAGGTGGAACTGCTGGATATAGAGGGAGAGTTGGGTGTAGAGCAGGTGGAACTGCTAGATATAGAGGGAGAGTTGGATGTAGAGCAGGTGATACTGCTGGATATAGAGTGAGAGCTGGGTGTAGAGCAGGTAATACTGTTGGGTATTCAGGGAGAGCTAGGTGTAGAGCAGGTGGCACTGGTGGATATAGAGGGAGAGTTGGGTGTAGAGCAGGTGGAACTGCTGGATATAGAGGGAGAGCTGGGTGTAGAGCAGGTGGTACTGCTGGATATAGAAGGAGAGTTGGGTGTAGGGCAGGTGGTACTGCTGGATATAGAAGGAGAGTTGGGTGTAGGCCAGGTGGTACTGCTGGGTATAGAGGGAGAGTTGGATGTAGAGCAGGTGGTACTGCTGGATCTAGAGTGAGAGCTGGGTGTAGAGCAGGTAATACTGTTGGGTATTCAGGGAGAGCTAGGTGTAGAGCAGGTGGCACTAATGGGTATAGAGGGAGAGTCGGGTGTAGAGCAGGTGGAACTGCTAGATATAGAGGGAGAGTTGGATGTAGAGCAGGTGGTACTGCTGGATATAGAGTGAGAGCTGGGTGTAGAGCAGGTAATACTGTTGGGTATTCAGGGAGAGCTAGGTGTAGAGCAGGTGACACTGGTGGATATAGAGGGAGAGTTGGGTGTAGAGCAAGTGGTACTGCTGGATATAGAGGGAGAGCTGGGTGTAGAGCAGGTGGTACTGCTGGATATAGAAGGAGAGTTGGGTGTAGGGCAGGTGGTACTGCTGGATATAGAAGGAGAGTTGGGTGTAGATCAGGTGGTACTGCTGGGTATAGAGGGAGAGTTGGGTCTAAAGCAGGTGGTACTGCTGGATATAGAGGGAGAGTCGGTGTAGAGCAGGTGGTACTTCTGGATATAGAGGGAGAGTTGGGTGTAGAGCAGGTGGCACGGCTGGATATAGAAGGACAGCTGGGTGTAGAGCGGGTGGTACAGCTGGATACAGAGGGAGAGTTGGGTGTAGAGCAGGTGGCACTGCTGGATATAGAGGGAGAGCTGGGTGTAGAGCAGGTGGTACTTCTGGATATGAGGGAGAGCTGGGTGTAAAGCAGGTGGTGCTGCTGGATACAGAGGGAGAGGTGAGTGTACAGCAGGTGGTACTGCTGGATATAGAGGGAGAGTTGGGTGTAGAGCAGGTGGTACTGCTGGGTATAGAGAGAGAGTCATATGTAGAGCAGGTGGTACTGCTGGATATAGAGGGAAAGTTGGGTGTAGGGCAGATGATACTGCTGGGTATAGAGGGAGAGTCGGGTGTAGAGCAGGTGGTACTGCTGGGTGTAGAGGAAGAGCTGGGCGTAGAGCAAGTGGTACAGCTGGATATAGAGGGAGAGTCAGGTGTAGAGCAGGTGGCACTGCTGGATATAGAGGGAGAGTTGGATGTAGAGCAGGTGGCACTGCTGGATATAGAGGGAGAGTTGGGTGTAGGGGAGGTGATACTACTGGTTATAGAGGGAGAGTCGGGTGTAGAGCAGGTGGTACTGCAGGGTATAGAGGGAGCTTTGAATGTAAAGCAGGTGGCACTGCTGTATATAGAGGGAGAGTTGGGTGTAGGGCAGGTGGTACTGGTGGGTATATATGGAGAATTGGGTGTAGGGCAGGTGGCACTGCTGGATACAGAGGCAGAGTTGGGTGTAAAGCAGGTGGTACTGCTGCATATATATAGAGAGAATTGGGTGGAAAATATTTTTTCAAGAAGTTTACCCAGAATTGGGAGAATGGATATTGGATGGAAGTGAGAGGTATCTTTTGGTTGGGTTGCTTTGGCAGGGGTTTAATTAAAACAGCTTTCCAAATCTGTGGCATGATGATTTGTGTGAGACACAGATTATATATGTGGGTGAGAGGAAGACATAGATGCTCTCTGCAGTGATATATGAACTAGGAGGTTATCCTGTCAGATGCAAGAGGGGTGTCAGGGGAAATATTTACAAGTAGAATAGAAACGACTTTGGGAAGTTTGCATTTGAAGTGGAAGAGGGGATGAATAGCGATGGGGTGGGCAATGCATGATCTGTGGGAGGTTTAGAGTTTATTGGTGAGAGATGGCCAAATCCTTTGAAAGGTTTATTGTACCACACTGAGTAGTGTTTGAAGACAGGGAATCATGGGGGGGGGGTTCTTCCTGTAAGTAGGTCATTCTCTTTCCAAAAGTGTTTGGGGAAATGAAATAGGGTCATTTGTTTGTTTGTTTGGAGGTTTCTTTTGTACCTTCTTATGGACTTTACCTAATACATGAATAAGTTTCAGAGTTTCCTTTTTTGTCACAATTGCAGTTTCATTTTTGAAGTGGTGGTCCTCACAGTAGATCTTGTACTTTCGATAGTGATCCTCCTTTTGTGATCTGCTTTTCTTTCATAGAAAATTGAATCTAGTACTGGAGAGTAGTTACCATTTAAAGCACGTTTTATACTCCTAATAATACCTTTTCTGATGTGTCATTTTCTTAAATATTTTTCTTCTTTCACTGTGTGACTCCTTAAAGACAGTAAGTCACAAGACAGTTTAACCAAGGCTGCCGGCACAGGTTAAGCATTGCTGTATGATTTATGTTTGTAAAAAGTTTGCACTGTAGAGTCTTTTATACTGTAGGCTTTATGTGGTATTATCAGATGTTCTTTCTGTCTCTTAACCAATGAGGTTATTGAATTATGTAAAGGTATTTTCTACATCATGAAAACAGACAAGAAAAGGATGTGCAGCATTACAATGTGGACACTAAGACTTGTATAAGGGTAAATGAGGGTTAGCATGAAAAAGAAGATGAAAAGAAGAAGGAAAGGAATGTAAGGGATGCAGGAAAGGAAGAAGCAACGGTAGAAGAGACAAATCGCTCACATTACGTACGATAAAACAAAAATAATGTTCAAAATACCAGCACATACTTAGCTCATAGGTTCTTATTAGGGTATCAAAAAGAGTTGAGGGACCTGACTTGGGTGAATTTGCACTTAGCTGTCCACTCTTCTAAATTAGATATAAGCAAAGTAGGACATTTGCTTTATTTTATATAGTGTGAGAGCTGATCTCAAACATGGGGATCCTTTGGGAGAGGTATCTGCCTTGTCAGCAGATCTTGTCTATATTACAGCATAGAGTCAGGTTCATAGAGTTAGGTCCATAGAGCAGGTATTTGTACTGTTTGCAGATTTACAAACATGTAGAAGATCAAGCAACTGGGGAACATTTGCCACCTTCTAGGCCGGACAGAGGTCACCTCCGAGAAGTCAATAAGAGACTAAAATAGCAGAGCTTTTAGATGCTTTGCAAAGCTTAGGGTGCTTATACCTGTGAATGTTTTGGTGAAGAAATGCTACAATTTTCTAGTTGTACCATGTGTTTGGATAGATACATGTCAAAGGGAGCATTATGCAAATCTGTCTAATAATGGCAGATTACAGGAGGACTTATGGTTGACACCTATCTGTTTTTCCAAACCTTCCAGAAATCAAAATGACTTTCCAGTAGCCCCAAAAAGTAGTGTACAAACTCTGTTGTTTTGTTCAGCAATACAAACAGAATGCCAGAGTTTATGGAAAGTCTACCTTTGTCTTTTTTTAATAGAAAAACATCACTAATGCAATGCATTTCAGTCCAGCACCAGGAAAATAAGACATTCTCCATCAATTATCGTAACCATTTAAAATCACAAAAAGAGCATGGGGTATGCAAGTGAACAGGGAAAGTGGGGAGGAGAGAGGCAAGATTGGGAGCAGTGCAAAGAGTGTGGCTTCAGTCCAGTTTTTGCCACAGTGAAAGGTGGTAACCCTAGGGAAACTTTAGCTTTCTTGGACCTA
This sequence comes from Protopterus annectens, assembly GCF_019279795.1. Classification (NCBI taxonomy): domain Eukaryota; kingdom Metazoa; phylum Chordata; order Ceratodontiformes; family Protopteridae; genus Protopterus; species Protopterus annectens. The sequence goes on along the minus strand of NC_056733.1, from coordinate 924,416,885 downwards.
GAAGATATTCATTTAGTGATTAGCTAGGCCAGATAAAAAGATTTTCTACTACAGTTGACACATGCTGGTCAAATGAGATTTCATTGTCTATGAATATGCCCATGTCTCCGATGACAATGTCCAGTCTGAGGGAGGGATCATTTATGTGGTAGTTGCATGGGAATTCTTATTTGCCAAAAAATACAGTGCTGCTACTTTTTAAGACTCAAGCTTTATTCCAATGTATAGGTGCTGTGAATTTGTATGGGTTAGGCATTCTTGAGGGATATGGGTGTGATTAGAAATGCTAATGTCACCTCCAAGTTTGCAATCATCTAAACCAGGCAAGCTGGGTTTACCAATTTTACTTCATCTAGATCTTCAATGACTCTTTTGAAGATGTCAACCAGGTGATATAGGCAGGATCTGCCCTTCAGAAAGCCAGATTGTTTAGGGTCAAAGTACTGCAGGCTGCCAATATCTTAGTTAATCCAATGATGATACTTTCCATCAGTTCACATAGGAGGCTGGTGAGATTATTCGCTCCCAGGGTTAGTAATTGGGCTGCCCTTCTGGAAAAAAGACCATTACAGCTGCTTTGCAGGATTTAGGAACATAACCTGTGGATAGGCTGAGGTTAAACAGGTCTAGAAGGGAGTCATTGAGTCAATGTTTCACACTTACAAGAGGACAGTCTGATGCGTTGTCTGAATGCAGTAAGGTAGTCCTCTTTGTTTTGGGTAGGGCATCTAATACTTGCATTATGGTGATAATAGATGCTCATACCAATATGATAATTTGGGAGGGGAAAGTATAGATGGAACAGGGAGGGGACAGCAAAGATGGAGCAGGCAGAGACATTTGAGCTAAATTTGCCACAAGCATATTTTTGATATCCTCTGAGTTTGAGTAGGTGGTGCCGTTGGATACCAAGTCAGTACAATGCTGAGTATTTCTCCTGTGACTGTGGTTATGTTTGGAGGTGTAACAATATTCTTTGCCATGTGGTAGGGTACAGCTATGGATAAAATATTCAGCGATATGGCTGGAGAAGAAATGAACACGGTAAATGCTTGTGAAAAGTAACAAGATGGTGGAGGTGGAGATGACAGTATTGATGCAGAGATGACATGTTTGGCCAGTGACTGGTTTAAAGGATGTCTCTGTCTTGGCCAGAGGAAGCTGGAGCAGAGAATATTAACAACAATAATAATGAGAACAGGTTTTCCAGGGGGAGGACTTGTACAGCAGCAGGTAAGGGGTCTGGAGAACATTTACAAAACCAAAAGACGTGCAGTTGCAATGGAGATAGACTGTGACATTTGAAAACTGGAACAGAAGACCTGTGGTAAGAGCAGAAGACTAGCAAATACACAGCTACTTTGTTTTAGACAATCCTGTTATGCCCTTAGGATTTAGCTTTTTACATAAATGGGCATTTATACATTATGAAATGACCTTTTTTGTGAAATAACTTTTCAAACCTTTGCATCAGAAAAATGTACTAATGAATTTAAAAAGAAAAGAAAACATATCATTAGAAAAATTATGTGTTTGAAAATGTAAATATGCAGTGAAAAAGGAAAATCGTGTTACAACTTAGAACCACTGACGTGGAAGAAAGTGGGTTAAAATGTTCGTTTAGAATTTATGTCATGATGTGCGTTATATTAAAATGCTGACAGAAAAGCGTGGAATGGGGTTAGGAGACTTCTATAACTTTAAAAACTGAAGATATTGCAGCATGTTCCTAATGGTGTGATAAGAAATGGGAAAAGGAGTGTTAAGTATTGTAGACAACCGGAAGCATGTTTATTTTGGGAGAGATGGATCATATTTAATTCACGATTGTGCTTACAGAAGGTGTATTCAGTGTAGGGGAATTTGGGCATTCCAGAAAAAAATGGTAAGCGTTGGTGTGAAAACATGGAAGTGAAGAGCTCTTCTGGTTAGATTGTCATCTAATTCATGAAGAAGGGGGAAAGTGAGGGAAATGAAGGAAAATGTCAAATAAATTCATAAGATAAAGTACGGAAAGAAAGATTTAAAGGAAAGAGTGAGAAGAAAGAATGAATGAGAGATTAAAGGGTGACAATATACAGAAAAACACACTAAACAAGGGATAAAAGACAGGAAATGAAATGTAGAAACAGTCATGGAAAACAGGTTAGGGGGTTTAGAAACAGAAGAGGAAGATGAGACAGATGGTATCTGTGAAGCAGAAAATAGATGGACGGGAAACGTTCAGGGTAAAATTAGAAGGAAGAAAGGAAAGTCAGGTGGTTAAAAAATAACACAAAAAGAAAAGTTAACATATGTGTGATGCATCTGAATGGGAATACATGAGAGGTGATGCTAGTAGACTGATGTGGTATTTGAATGGTGCAAAATAATCCATCCAGAGGTAATTTGTCTACTTGATTTAGCACATAGAGAAGGAAAAAGAGGACTGAAATGTTCTAGAGGAAAAATGTGTTGTTTGGACAACAGATAGAGACATATGTTCAGGTACTACAGTATTACTAATGAATCCAGAAAATAAAATGTTAGATAATAGTAGTGGTAGGAGCTGGGAGACTTTTGAAATGTGATTAAAAAAGGACAGAAAGAGGTTAGGTTGTTGGTGGTGCATGCATACATGAATACAGATGAGTAACCACAATAAAATTTGCACAGCAAAAGAAATCCACCAGAAAGCCTGCAAACTAGTCAGCAAAAACCCCACACTTATTGAAAAAAAATAATAAAATAAAAAGTTGAGTGCTTTTGTTCAATGCAAAGGACTTCATCATAACTGTTTGTGTACATTCATTCATTAGTGCTTTATATATGAAGTGAGTGACCAAAAATGATGTGCTTGAAGAAAGCAGTACTTCAATTAAATATCCCATGGCAAAAACCAAGTATCTGATCTTCATCAACTGTCAAAAAAAAATAGAAATTTAAAAGACTAACAATATTCATTTATACCACACTTAATAATAAACAGGTACTCTAAAGCCTAATAATTTTCAAATGTATCTAAAAGTTTATAGCAAAGTATATTTAATCATTAAATATTAAACACCACACTGCAACAGAAATGATTAAAAATCTATCAAAACACTTTTATTTAAAAAATTTTTTTTTTTAAATATCTTGAAAAATTTTAAAAAATGCTATTTAAAAAGTGAATGTGGTGGAACACATTTCCTGATGTTCTGCATGAACATAAATGAACACACTATTAACCCTTTAAGGTTTGGTGGCTGGTATGTTGAATACAGGGGGTAATTGAAGTATATTAATTTACCCCTGGGCGGGTAGAAGCATTGAGCTTGAACTGCCATAGCAGTTCTTTATACTCAGGCTTGTTCTTCCATGGTCCACCCCTGGGATCAGAGGGAACAATTTCTAAAATGGCAAACATGAACTTTTTAAAGTCCTTACATACTGTAGATTTTTTGTTTAATGTATTTCAGCATTCATTTTAAGAATATCATAACAGTGTTCATATAGCCTCTTGGTTAGGGTAGTTTTGGTCATCACTACATAAAAACTAGAGCAAGTGAAGCTTAAGAGGACCCTTACTTTGACAATTTATGTACTGAAGTTTAATGGCAATAATGTTATTAGAATATACCATACTTAAAGGCCCTCCTGTTAAAATATATGAACAATAGCCACATTTTTGTGTACCCCTTCTGTTTCCAGTCTTTTTGTTATCACCCAGTGTGTTTCTGTCTAATAAATTGTTGCTATACCCCCTTCATAAAGGGGGTACAGTAAGAGACCCTGTGAACTACCGACCCATAAGCTTACCCAGCCTTATCTGTAAGGCCATGGAACAAATCATCATGGACTTTGTAAATAAGGATATAAGTGATTTCCAAATCCTTGATCCGACACAGTTTGGTTTTGTCAAAGGCAGGTTATGCCTGTTATACCTGGTGGACATCTTTGAAAACATCTCCAGAGCCATAGATGAAGGAAAAATCTGTGCATATAGCCTACCTTAACTTAGCCAAGGCCTTTGACACAATCCCACATTTGGGCATCATTGATAAACTCATACAGTTGAATATCAACCCTTATGTCGTCAGTTGGGTTGTTAACTGGCTCACCAACAGATCACACTCAGTCAAAGTTGGGGACTTTACCTTAACCAGCAGACCTGTCACCAGTGGGGTTCCACAGAGGTCAGTGCTGGGACCCCTATTGTTTGGAATATACTTCTCAGAAGTTCAGGCCAAAACAGAGGGGCTGTGGCTGACTAAGTTTGCTGACGACTGCAAACTAGGTGCAATCACTGAATCCCCAAACAATGTCAATATACTTCAAGAGGGACTTAACACCATGGGCATCGGAACCATAGAACAAGGGGGGAGGGGAGCCCCCCACTTTTTTGCAGACTCTGTCCCAATTTGTTTTGCTTTCCACACCCACAACTGCCACAATGACACCGGTTTGTGAGCAGAAAGGATTAGTCAGAAGCTGCCGCAATGATGTCAATGTGTATATCCGGTTTGCTTATTCAGAATCTGTCAGCGCGTATGTCCGGCTGGTGTTTGCAAGCAGGAGCGGGATTATTATTCAGAGTGGAGCTGTGTCTGTAATTGCAGAGTGGAGTAGGAAGGATTTACATTCAGAAGCTGAATACTGCCTGCCGGATCAGAGTAAGGTGTGTGTGTGTGTATGTAAATGCCCCAACAGGATATATCTGGTGGCTAGAGGTACTCAGGCTCAAACCCTGTACCTTGGGTACAAGAAAAAAAGAGCCTAAAGTCCCTAGCCACCATCACTTGTGAATTTATGCCTCACATTTTTGTTCTGTTCTTCTTCTGGTTTGGTAAAACAAAACCTTTTATTCTAGCAATTTTCTAAGGTTATAAAATCAGTATTTGAAATGTGTCCCTACTTTGGGGCTGTATTCCCCCATTATTGGCTTTGTTCTGTATTTTTGTGCTAAGAGGTTGAGAGGTTTGGTGAGAAGTGAGAACTGAATTCACTAAATGATATGATAGCCATTTAAGTTTGACTTCCTGTCTTTCAAGAAACTGCTGGTTTAGCTTAGTGGTATGTTGCTCTGACTGTAATGCTCTGGGTTCAATACTTGGCAGTGAAATGCATGGTGGTAATGCAACATTTTATGCAAGCAACTTTCCAAAATTATACACGCAATGTTTAAAATGTGTCTCTGGTTTTTGGCCTTTTGCCCCCCCCCCAATTGAATATAACTTCAAGAAGCTGTGCAACATCACTACTGTGATTCTGTATTGATATATTGTGTGTAGACATAGACTATTATCATGGAAATGTTCTGAATAGGGCAGTTTTGTCATTATCGGTTAATGCATTTTTGTTTCATTGCCCACTGGAAAAATGTTTAAACAATAAATTTAAAATGCACTCTAACTTAAGTCTAACAAGTGTGTTGTATTATACAATGAATATAATTTAATACAGTCAGGAAGGTGAATCAAGGAATGCATACATGTATGCATGGCCCAAAAATGTGTTTGAAAACAGCCCAGAGGAAAGTGTGAAAGGCTCAAAATCATGGGAAAATTTTAAGCTTTACTCTTGTTACCAAAGCAATGGATGAAGGTAAAACAGTTCACCCCACATTACCTTGACCTGGCCAAGCCTTTTGACACAATCCCCTACTCAGTTGTAGTACAAAAGATGAATAATGTAGGAGTAAACACTTACATCACCAGCTGCACTGATGAATAATGTAGGAACAAACACTTACATCACCGGCTGCACTGATGAATAATGTAGGAGCAAACACTTACATCACCAGCTGCACTGATGAATAATGTAGGAGCAACACTTACATCACCAGCTGCACTGATGAATAATGTAGGAGCAAACACTTACATCACCAGCTGCACTGATGAATAATGTAGGAGCAAACACTTACATCACCAGCTGCACTGATGAATAATGTAGGAGCAAACACTTACATCACCAGCTGCAATGATGAATAATGTAGGAGCAAACACTTACATCACCAGCTGCACTGATGAATAATGTAGGAACAAACACTTACATCACCGGCTGCACTGATGAATAATGTAGGAGCAAACACTTACATCACCAGCTGCACTGATGAATAATGTAGGAGCAAACACTTACATCTCCAGCTGCACTGATGAATAATGTAGGAGCAAACACATCACCGGCTGCACTGATGAATAATGTAGGAGCAAACACGGCTGCACTGATGAATAATGTAGGAGCAAACACTTACATCACCGGCTGCACTGATGAATAATGTAGGAGCAAACACTTACATCACCAGCTGCACTGATGAATAATGTAGGAGCAAACACTTACATCACCGGCTGCACTGATGAATAATGTAGGAGCAAACACTTACATCACCAGCTGCACTGATGAATAATGTAGGAACAAACACTTACATCACCGGCTGCACTGATGAATAATGTAGGAGCAAACACTTACATCACCAGCTGCACTGATGAATAATTTAGGAACAAACACTTACATCACCAGCTGCACTGATGAATAATGTAGGAGCAAACACTTACATCACCAGCTGCACTGATGAATAATGTAGGAACAAACACTTACATCACCAGCTGCACTGATGAATAATGTAGGAGCAAACACTTACATCACCAGCTGCACTGATGAATAATGTAGGAGCAAACACTTACATCACCAGCTGCACTGATGAATAATGTAGGAGCAAACACTTACATCACCAGCTGCACTGATGAATAATGTAGGAGCAAACACTTACATCACCAGCTGCACTGATGAATAATGTAGGAACAAACACTTACATCACCAGCTGCACTGATGAATAATGTAGGAGCAACACTTACATCACCAGCTGCACTGATGAATAATGTAGGAGCAAACACTTACATCACCAGCTGCACTGATGAATAATGTAGGAGCAAACACTTACATCACCAGCTGCACTGATGAATAATGTAGGAGCAAACACTTACATCACCAGCTGCACTGATGAATAATGTAGGAGCAAACACTTACATCACCAGCTGCACTGATGAATAATGTAGGAACAAACACTTACATCACCAGCTGCACTGATGAATAATGTAGGAGCAAACACTTACATCACCAGCTGCACTGATGAATAATGTAGGAGCAAACACTTACATCACCAGCTGCACTGATGAATAATGTAGGAGCAAACACTTACATCACCAGCTGCACTGATGAATAATGTAGGAGCAAACACTTACATCACCAGCTGCACTGATGAATAATGTAGGAACAAACACTTACATCACCAGCTGCACTGATGAATAATGTAGGAGCAAACACTTACATCACCAGCTGCACTGATGAATAATGTAGGAACAAACACTTACATCACCAGCTGCACTGATGAATAATGTAGGAGCAAACACTTACATCACCAGCTGCACTGATGAATAATGTAGGAACAAACACTTACATCACCAGCTGCACTGATGAATAATGTAGGAGCAAACACTTACATCACCAGCTGCACTGATGAATAATGTAGGAACAAACACTTACATCACCAGCTGCACTGATGAATAATGTAGGAGCAAACACTTACATCACCAGCTGCACTGATGAATAATGTAGGAACAAACACTTACATCACCAGCTGCACTGATGAATAATGTAGGAACAAACACTTACATCACCAGCTGCACTGATGAATAATGTAGGAACAAACACTTACATCACCAGCTGCACTGATGAATAATGTAGGAACAAACACTTACATCACCAGCTGCACTGATGAATAATGTAGGAACAAACACTTACATCACCAGCTGCACTGATGAATAATGTAGGAGCAAACACTTACATCACCAGCTGCACTGATGAATAATGTAGGAGCAAACACTTACATCACCAGCTGCACTGATGAATAATGTAGGAACAAACACTTACATCACCAGCTGCACTGATGAATAATGTAGGAGCAAACACTTACATCACCAGCTGCACTGATGAATAATGTAGGAACAAACACTTACATCACCAGCTGCACTGATGAATAATGTAGGAACAAACACTTACATCACCAGCTGCACTGATGAATAATGTAGGAACAAACACTTACATCACCAGCTGCACTGATGAATAATGTAGGAGCAAACACTTACATCACCAGCTGCACTGATGAATAATGTAGGAGCAAACACTTACATCACCAGCTGCACTGATGAATAATGTAGGAGCAAACACTTACATCACCAGCTGCACTGATGAATAATGTAGGAGCAAACACTTACATCACCAGCTGCACTGATGAATAATGTAGGAGCAAACACTTACATCACCAGCTGCACTGATGAATAATGTAGGAACAAACACTTACATCACCAGCTGCACTGATGAATAATGTAGGAACAAACACTTACATCACCAGCTGCACTGATGAATAATGTAGGAACAAACACTTACATCACCAGCTGCACTGATGAATAATGTAGGAGCAAACACTTACATCACCAGCTGCACTGATGAATAATGTAGGAGCAAACACTTACATCACCAGCTGCACTGATGAATAATGTAGGAGCAAACACTTACATCACCAGCTGCACTGATGAATAATGTAGGAGCAAACACTTACATCACCAGCTGCACTGATGAATAATGTAGGAGCAAACACTTACATCACCAGCTGCACTGATGAATAATGTAGGAACAAACACTTACATCACCAGCTGCACTGATGAATAATGTAGGAGCAAACACTTACATCACCAGCTGCACTGATGAATAATGTAGGAACAAACACTTACATCACCAGCTGCACTGATGAATAATGTAGGAGCAAACACTTACATCACCAGCTGCACTGATGAATAATGTAGGAACAAACACTTACATCACCAGCTGCACTGATGAATAATGTAAGAACAAACACTTACATCACCGGCTGCACTGATGAATAATGTAGGAGCAAACACTTACATCACCAGCTGCACTGATGAATAATGTAGGAACAAACACTTACATCACCGGCTCCACTGATAAATAATGTAGGAGCAAACACTTACATCACCAGCTGCACTGATGAATAATGTAGGAACAAACACTTACATCACCAGCTGCACTGATGAATAATGTAGGAACAAACACTTACATCACCAGCTGCACTGATGAATAATGTAGGAGCAAACACTTACATCACCGGCTACACTGATGAATAATGTAGGAGCAAACACTTACATCACCAGCTGCACTGATGAATAATGTAGGAACAAACACTTACATCACCAGCTGCACTGATGAATAATGTAGGAACAAACACTTACATCACCAGCTGCACTGATGAATAATGTAGGAGCAAACACTTACATCACCAGCTGCACTGATGAATAATGTAGGAGCAAACACATCACCGGCTGCACTGATGAATAATGTAGGAACAAACACTTACATCATCAGCTGCACTGATGAATAATGTAGGAACAAACACTTACATCACCAGCTGCACTGATGAATAATGTAGGAGCAAACACTTACATCACCGGCTGCACTGATGAATAATGTAGGAGCAAACACTTACATCACCGGCTGCACTGATGAATAATGTAGGAGCAAACACTTACATCACCGGCTGCACTGATGAATAATGTAGGAGCAAACACTTACATCACCAGCTGCACTGATGAATAAAGTAGGAGCAAACACTTACATCACCAGCTGCACTGATGAATAATGTAGGAGCAAACACTTACATCACCAGCTGCACTGATGAATAATGTAGGAGCAAACACTTACATCACCGGCTGCACTGATGAATAATGTAGGAACAAACTTTTACATCACCAGCTGCACTGATGAATAATGTAGGAGCAAACACTTACATCACCAGCTGCACTGATAATGTAGGAGCAAACACTTACATCACCAGCTGCACTGATGAATAATGTAGGAGCAAACACTTACATCACCGGCTGCACTGATGAATAATGTAGGAGCAACACTTACATCACCAGCTGCACTGATGAATAATGTAGGAGCAAACACTTACATCACCAGCTGCACTGATGAATAATGTAGGAGCAAACACTTACATCACCAGCTGCACTGATGAATAATGTAGGAGCAAACACTTACATCACCAGCTGCACTGATAAATAATGTAGGAACAAACACCTACATCACCAGCTGCACTGATGAATAATGTAGGAGCAAACACTTACATCACCAGCTGCACTGATAAATAATGTAGGAACAAACACTTACATCACCCGCTGCATTGCCAACTTGGCTCACAGGATACAGGAGATCAAACCAGGGGAAGAAACCAGTCACCAATGGAGTCCCCCAGGGTTTGGTGCTGAGACTTTTTTCTGTTTGGCATATACATCTCAAAAGTAAAAGGAAATACCAAACAGATTTTGCCAGCTAAGTTTGAGCTGACTGCAAGCTAGGAGAAGTTATTGAATCCCCAAATGACTTAACCATCATGCAGGAAGGTTTGTCCCAAATAATAACTGGTGTCAAAATCATGACAATGCCCTCTGAAAAGTGATCCAGTTGTTTGGCATTTGGGAACTTGTGTGTACAGTAACCTAACTTTTGACCAACATGTGCCCAGAGTCATAAGGAAGCCTTTCTATATTGCACAGCTTATTAACAAATTGATTGTGACTAGATCTAGAGATGTTGTTGTCCCCCTTTACAAAGCTCTCATTATGTCAGTCATTTTGTATAATGCCCACTTTGGCATGTATCTGTCCAGCCCCATGCAACAATTGGAATACCTTCAGTGATACCTTACTAAAAGGATACAAGTCCTAAACAATAGGTCTTGCATGGACCACCTCAAAGATTTATTACTATACTCAGTATCCTACAGAGTGCTTAAAGGTGACATGTCTGGCATACAAAGCATCCTCCCACATAATACAGAGGGACCTACTGAACATCAGCAAATCAAATGGCATCAGAAATACTCAGACCAGGTATCTAAATTGAATGTTGTGGAGAGATGGATATATATCACAGAGGCTACCACTGTTCCGGAACAGACTATTCATAAAAATAAAGCAAAGCTCATCCATCCATATTCAAATGCAACTTGGATCTAAGGATGGGTAATAGAAAATTGTACTCCAGGATTTCCCCTCATGCCACAAATGGATACAGGCAGTTCCTAAATGCTGCATCCCTTACACGCCCCCCTCAAATTATCTATGGTATGATCACAGTTGTTCTCACTAGGGCTAATATACAATTATCAGTCATGGGGATAGCTAAGACCAATCAGAAAATGTTAATTCAAGCACCAAAAGGGAATTGGCTAAGTTTAAAATGTCCTCCAAGTAAACCTATGTTAGGGTAGCAAATAGTTATAAAAAAATTACCCTTTTTAGTTCACTAAGTGCCCCTGCCACCCCCCCCCTTCAGTCTTTAACAGCTTCCAGCGCCTATGCTTAACGCAAACCAGTGATTGGTGCCAAAGCCATGGACTCAAACTCACTGCAAAAAATGCATCATAATCATTATCCCCTTCAGTAGAAATGATGTCCCTGCAGACTATCATATAAATAATAATACCCTAAGTAACAACTCAGTACTGAGACTTGAGAACAGAAGTTGACTGTAGCCTAAACTTTGACCACCATGTGTCTACTGTGGTAAGAAAGGCATTCTACGTCACACACCTCATTAGCAAAGGCATTGAGTCAAGAGTGAAAGAGGTCATAATACCCCTGTACTCAACCCTCATCAGGCCAATAGTTGAGTACAATGCTCCCTTTGGTATTTACTTTACCAGGCATCTGCAGCAACTTGAGAGACCTCAATGATGTCTAACCAAGACAATTCAGGGTCTCTAGCACATGTCATACATTGACAAACTGAAGTCACTGTCACTGTACTCCGTAGCATACAGACTACTTAGAGGAGACTTGTTTCTGACCTACAGAGCAATCTCTGATCGAAACCTAATGGAAATGCTACAAATCCACAAGTCAAATGGGGCATGGTTCACCCACTCTGGGGACCTTAACCTGGCCTGTGACATAAATAGGACCTGCTGGAGAGACAGATATGTCTCTCAGACGTCGTCACTCCTCTGGAATAGGCTACTAGTTCACATCAAATAAACCCTCTCTATGACCCTGTTTAAGCATAGCCTGGATGACTGGATGGAAAACTGTAAATTCCTGCTGGGGATTTCAACTATGACCCTCCTAGATATGGACGGTCATTGCTAACTAAAATCTCGAGTTTAGGCAAGATCTTTTATATTGCGTTTCTCTAGTATTATTTTGGGTACACATGGCTAGGCTTATAAATACCTTCGGGTCAATATCCCAGTAACCAGCTATGAATCCATAAAGTTTTCACATTCTGTGCAGTTTTAAAAATAAAACATAAACTCTCTCCTACCAGGGTTGAGGTGGGGCCACATACCTTGCACAGCTTATACCAAAGGGTATAGTGCCCAGATCTAGGGACATAATTGTTCCTCTGTACTCAGCAATCAGGCCAATCACTGAGTACAATGTCCATTTCAGTATGTACCTTTCTAAACACTTCTCAGCAGGAATGACCTCAACACTTCCCCACTAAAAGAATCAAGGGCATAAATCATAAAAAGTAGGCAGACCATCTGAAAACCTTGTCTCTCTTCTACATATCATACAGGCTGCTGAGTGGCAACCTCTGCATCTTGTACAGAGCCTCAACAGACCCTGATCTGACAGGCCTACTACATGTGTGGAAGGCCAGTGGTATCAGAAACACACACTCAAGGGACTTCAATCTCTTTCACAAGATTAACAGAAAATGTTAGAAGGTTAGGTATGTATCTATGTATTTATATATTTAAACAACTTATTCACTGGGGTAGAGCACAGATCCCATTGGACCAATTTCAGTCTCAGCACAGAATGTGAACACACATCAATAATTTATACAATAAAACAGTACGCCAAAAATAAAGGAATGGTTAATATACAATAGAAAGGAGGTAGTCAGCAGAAACCATTATGTATAATATGTACATCATTTAGTGTGGAGACATGTTAGGAATTAGAGAAGAGATGCTGCGGTGAAAATGATAGACAGTATGTGTTGCAGATTAGGGAGACTATCTTATATGACCGGAAGCAGAGAATTTCTAAGCAGCTTGTGCTGAGAAATGTCCTTAAAATTGTGCCTGAAAGAAGGAGTAGTTAGAGAGGTTTTTAATATTTGGGTGAAGATCCCTCAAGAGCTTGTGTCCAGTGGTAGAAAAGAAGTGGTTAGAGCACTAAGGTTTGGTTTTAAGTGCTTGCAAGACAGGCCCTGACAAGTTATGAGATCTAATATTATATGACATGGGGCTGTCCAGGTAATCTGGAGGAAAGAGGCGGGCAAGAGTTTTCTTTCAGGAGATGGAAATGCTGGGAGCCAAGGAGTACATTTACTCATTACTGAATTAGCAGCCATTTGGCTTTGGCTAGTGTAAGACAGTGGTGTTCATGCTTTGGGGAAGGGGTAATGAACTGACAAATGGAGTTGAGAATTGTTTGGATGGTGTCAGAGTTTAATTTGGAGGCAGATGCTACAAGAGGTAGGTAGTACAAAAGTTGAATTAGAATAATCTCTTTGCCAATAACATTTCTTGTTAGGTGGGAGAGGAAAAACAAGATTTTGTTGGCCCAGAAGAGTGGGCAGTTTATCTTTTAACTGGTATTTTTTGAGATGATGGTGGAAGTTAAGTCAGGGAACAAGCCAGACTCCTAGATATCTGAAGGTGTTAGTCTGCTCAATGGTATTGTTAATGTGGTCAAGAATAAGAAGTGATTTGGGGGTTCTTTACCTTTTAGTGGAGGTTCCAAACAGCACAGTTTTAATTTTTGAGGAGTTAAGTCAGTTCTTTGCTACTGAGCAAGTTAATGAGGGAGAGGAAATCTTTTTCAACTGAGAGGGTTGTTTAGTTGGAGCAGAAGATAACCATATCATTGGCTTATAGTAATATTGAAACTTGGGAAGGTCAAATGTAAGACTGAAGTTAAGGAAAGTCAAATGTAATCTTATTTATAAAAATGGAGAAAAGAAGAGGGTCAGTATGGAGCCCTGACGGACTTATTTAAGTAAGGGAGTGGTGGCTGATATACTGTTAAAATTTATAGAGAAATATTGATTGGATGGGTAATTTTTGGAAGCAGGGAATAGCATCAGGGCTAATTCCAATGTCAGTTGAGGTGGTTAAATAGGATTGGGTGGTCAACCAGGTCAAAGGCTCTTTTAAGGTCTCTAAATACGGCTCCAGTAAGGAGGCCTTTGTCCAGAGCTAAAAGGGTGTGATTCAGTGAAGGTCCAAAGTGCAATGAAAGTGCTGCAGCTAGATGAGAAACCACATTGCTTGGGAGAGAGAAGGCAGTATTGACTTCTGTAGTTAATAATTGATTAGAAACCAGTTTTATTTTCCCAAGGGTTGGGAGGATGGAAATTAGGCAGTAATCACTGGGTAGATTGGGGTTGGATATTTTGGGGAGAGGTATGATTTTTGCTGTTTTCCATACACTGGGCATACAGTTATGAGCTAAGGCAAGGTTGTAGATATGTATCAGAAGAGTTACAATATACTTCCTACGTTGGAATATGTACCATGGGTAGAAGGTGTCTATCCCTGCAGGCAAGTCAAGATTTAGGTTTTCAAGGAGAGGGATAATATCTTTTGTTATGATCTTTTTAAAGTAAAAGAGGGGTGTATGGGGGGTGAGGGAGACGTTGAGTAAGAGACTGAAGTATGTGAGGGGGAGCGTGGAGACGTGAGTACTAAATTCTGAGGATGAAGGGGAAGAGGAGGAGTTTTATGACCTCTGACCCTTGCCTAGAATTGTTTAGAGAAGTGAAAAAGGTTTGACTGATGTGTTCTCATATGATGGCTCTTACAACGTCTAATTGCTTCTTTGCTGTTACAGAGAATACCACTTTTATGGAACCAGTTTCTTCTCCACATAAAGCAGAGTAATTCTCTTAGTCTATTGAAAAGTAACTTAGATTAATGGATGGGTAACTGCAAATTCACCCCTGGTTTAGCAGCAATGGCCATCATGTAAAGGGAAACATGTAAGTACCTAGCTTATACCTGTGCGGCCCATTTTTGAAGATTCATATTGCAAAATATAAGGGCTAATAATTACCACGAGAATGCAGGGTTAGACTTCTTGAGATCCTTACAGATAAATATTTTATTTTATTTTATTTTTACATTTGTTTACCGGGAAAGTCCAACTGGACACAGGTCCTTTTTCGGTGGAGGCCCAGGGAGAAAAGCTCCAATTAATACATATTGTTTACATAAAATCATAAAATCACATGAGAATAACATACAAAGCATGAGAATACAAGTAACACCTAAAATAAAATGAACATGAAATGCAATAGTACATAGAATAGCACACAAATAGGAATACGAGAGCACATCGAAAACCTGAACAAGCAGGGTACATGTTGTCATGTAGCTTGTACAATAAACTGCAGTCCAATGCAATAGTGTAGAGTGCAGGAATACACAATATGGCTACTATAAGATAGAGAGGCTAGACTGTATGTTAGGAATAAAATGGAATACAGTCCCTGGCTTTAAGGACATTCACTTTTACTGTCTAGTTCTACATAGTTGGAAACCAAAAATGCTAGTCAAGCTTTTTACACCTAGTTACTGATGGTGAAGTAATGGTGTTGAGCCAGGGGAGTGTGAGCATAAGGGGTTTTAAGGTGAGGGTGCAATATTTATGAGGTGGGGACAGATTGTCAATTTGTTGTTTATCCTGGGGGTTACAGGAGCATAGGCAGATGTTTGTAAAGTGAGCCTTGAGGAGTTTTTTAAATTGTATGGTGGGGGTATTGGAGGCAAGGTGGCAGGGTAGGTTATTCCATGTTTTTGAGCTGGAATAGCCAAAGAGAGATTTCCCAGCTTCATTATTATATTTGATGACTTGTAGGTGGTTTGGGGTTGTTCATCTTGGGTCCTTGTTGTAAAATAAGGTGTAACTAGCTTTTGGAGTGCTGGGATTTTAGTGGGGTGGTAGAATAACTTATGTGCCAGTATTAATTGGTTGTGTTTTAGTAGGTGAGGCAGTATTAATTGGTTGTGTTTTAGTAGGTGAGGCAGTATTAATTGGTTGTGTTTTAGTAGGTGAGGCAGTATTAATTGGTTGTGTTTTAGTAGGTGAGGCAGTATTAATTGGTTGTGTTTTAGTAGGTGAGGCAGTATTAATTGGTTGTGTTTTAGTAGGTGAGGCAGTATTAATTGGTTGTGTTTTAGTAGGTGAGGCAGTATTAATTGGTTGTGTTTTAGTAGGTGAGGCAGTATTAATTGGTTGTGTTTTAGTAGGTGAGGCAGTATTAATTGGTTGTGTTTTAGTAGGTGAGGCAGTATTAAATGGTTGTGTTTTAGTAGGTGAGGCAGTATTAATTGGTTGTGTTTTAGTAGGTGAGGCAGTATTAATTGGTTGTGTTTTAGTAGGTGAGGCAGTATTAATTGGTTGTGTTTTAGTAGGTGAGGCAGTATTAATTGGTTGTGTTTTAGTAGGTGAGGCAGTATTAATTGGTTGTGTTTTAGTAGGTGAGGCAGTATTAATTGGTTGTGTTTTAGTAGGTGAGGCAGTATTAATTGGTTGTGTTTTAGTAGGTGAGGCAGTATTAATTGGTTGTGTTTTAGTAGGTGAGGCAGTATTAATTGGTTGTGTTTTAGTAGGTGAGGCAGTATTAATTGGTTGTGTTTTAGTAGGTGAGGCAGTATTAATTGGTTGTGTTTTAGTAGGTGAGGCAGTATTAAATGGTTGTGTTTTAGTAGGTGAGGCAGTATTAATTGGTTGTGTTTTAGTAGGTGAGGCAGTATTAATTGGTTGTGTTTTAGTAGGTGAGGCAGTATTAATTGGTTGTGTTTTAGTAGGTGAGGCAGTATTAATTGGTTGTGTTTTAGTAGGTGAGGCAGTATTAATTGGTTGTGTTTTAGTAGGTGAGGCAGTATTAATTGGTTGTGTTTTAGTAGGTGAGGCAGTTCTAACCAGTTTAGTTGTTTGAGTGCTACACAGTGGTGGGTCCTATAAGGGGTTTCGGTAGCAAATCTAGAGATTTTGTTGTAACTAGATTCTAGTTTGTTTAGGCTGGTCTTGCAAAGGTTGGTCAGTATTGGGGTAGCGTAGAGGAGGGTGAACACTAAATGTGTCCTAGCTATGGTAACTTTAGTTTGCTTAGTGAGATATGATTTGTTCTGCTAGAGGAGTTTGAGTTCTTTGTGTACTTTTTAAATAGTCTGGGCTATATGAATATCAAATCTGAGGTTATTATCTATTTCTAGCCCTAAGCGTTTGGTATGGGAGGTGGGGGTGATCATGGTATTATTCAAGGAAGTTATCAAATGAAGGGTATTTGCCTGGTCCAAAGATGAGAAGTTTTGTTTGATTTGGATTTAAGATAAGTTGGGAGTTGCTGAACAAAGTCTCTGCTAGGGAGAAGCATTATTGGGTTAGTGTGTGGAGATCATGTAGTGTGTGGGCTGCACATATAAGAGTGGTATCGTCTGCATATTGAACAACGACCGAGGCATACTCCTAAGGATGCTGGTAGCAGAGGGGATAGTTGATTTTGCCATAATACTGCTTGCTGCTGCCATAATAGGTAGTTTTTAAACCATGAGATGGAGGGTTTGCTCATAATTAGGTTGGATAGTGTTTTGAAGAGCATATTATGGTTGACCATATCAAAAGCTTTGGACAGGTCTAGAAAACTGGCTGAGACTAGTTGGCCCATATTTCTGTGATTATTGATTGTGTTGGTAAAAGACATGACAGCAGTGGTAGTACTATGGAAGGGTCTAAATCTATGTTGGTATTTGGATAAGAGGTTATTTTCTAGAAGGCAGTTCATTAGCTGTGTGCGTATGACTTTTTCGAGTATTTTTGATAGGGCGATAAGATAGCTATAAATTGGTAGTTGTTTAATTCTACGAAATTACCTCCTTTATGTAGTGGTATGATGTGGGAGATTTTGCACAGAGTGGGTACTTTACACTCTGATATTGATCTGTTTATGAGAACTGTGACTGGATGGGTTATAGCTATTATGGCTATTTGTACAGTAAGTATTCAGCTGGAAAGTTGTCTGTGGCTAAGGAGGTTGGTTTTAGTTTGCGGAGGAGTTTTAAAATGGACTTGACTGGAACTGAATTTAGGCAGAAGTGGGAGTTGTTGTAATAGGTGACTGTGTTGATTTGGGGGGGTCACTATTGCTATTATTGGTTAAGGTTTCTGCAGGGCCTTAATATTTTTGGAGAAGTATTTGTTAAACTGGGTGGGGATATCTCCTAGGTTATTAGTTATAGCTGGGGTTGGGTTTACAGATTTCCCTAGTAGAAGTAAAGAGTTCACAACTGACCAGAATATTGGGGAGTTGTGATTATGTTTTTCTTGGACATTTTGATAGTGGTTAATTTTATCTAGTTTAACCTGCTTTTTGGCTTTATTGCAGAGTTTTAAGTAATGTTGTTTTGTGGATTGGGTTCTGTTTTTGTGGTAATGTAGCAATGCCTTGTTCCTTTCTCTGAGGATGGATTTAGTAGCACTAGTTAACAGAGGAGCATATTTAGCTTTAGTTCTAATGGTTCTGGTGGGTGCATGATGATTTAGTATTTGTAAGACGGATGCGTTAAAGTAGTGAACTGCTACATCTAGGGGTAGTTGTGTTAGTGGTGTTAAAGTAGTTAACTGCTTTGTCTAAGGGTAGTCGTGTTAGTGGTGTTAAATTAGTGAACTGCTTCGTTTAGGGGTAGTTGTGTTAGTGGTATTAAAGTAGTGAACAGATTCGTCTAGGAGTAGTCATGTTAGTGGTGTTAAAGTAGTGAACTGCTTTGTCTAGAGGTAGTCATGTTAGTGGTGTTAAAGTAGTGAACAGCTTCGTCTAGGGGTAGTCATGTTAGTGGTGTTAAAGTAGTGAACTGCTTCATCTAGGGGTAGTCATGTTAGTGGTGTTAAAGTAGTGAACTGCTTCGTCTAGGGGTAGTCATGTTAGTGGTGTTAAAGTAGTAAACTGCTTCATCTAGGGGTAGTCGTGTTAGTAGTATTAACATAGTGAACTGCTTTGTCTAGGGGTAGTCATGTTAGTGGTGTTAAAGTAGTGAACTGCTTTGTTTAGGGGTAGTCATGTTAGTGATGTTAAAGTAGTAAACTGCTTCGTCTAGGGGAAGTCGTGTTAGTAGTATTAACATAGTGAACTGCTTCGTCTAGGGGTAGTCATGTTAGTGGTGTTAAAGTAGAGAACTGCTTCGGGTAGTCATGTTAGTGGTTTCCAGTTGCATTGTTTTAGGGGAGAAATAAAGTCATCTGGTTTAAAGTTCTTTTTGGTCCTGATTACTGCGAGAGATGGCTGGGTAATATGGTGAGCTCTTTTTCTGACTAGGAAAGTGGGCTGGTGGTCACTTAGGTTTTCTGGCAGACAGCCTACCTGGGATGCGAGTGAGGGATCAGATATTAGAATCCAGTCCAAAATGGATTGGTAAAACACCAAAAAAACGAGTGCCAGCAGCCAAATCCAAGGCAAACAAAGTTTAATAGATAATGTAAGCACCAGAAACGCTTTCGGAGAGCTCAGTGTCCCTCCTTCCTCAGACAAATTTTAAAACCAGCTTGCAATCACATTTATACCATTTAACATCAATTAATTAAGTAATCAAACAATTTTAATTAAATACATTAAATCAATGGTAAGTATATAAAAATAGCTTACTTCCACAATGAGTAAATAAGTCAGTATTGCCACACTCTGTTCCTCATCCTTACCATAAAATATTGTGTGCATAAGAATGCATTTAAAATTGTAGGCATGCACACACTAAAACGTTCATAATTCATTCTTAACATTAAGATATGAATGTGTATAAATATAACTATAAATATAAATATGTATAAATATATGTAAATATACCCCCACCCTACACTCACACACACACACACACACACACACACACACACACACACACACACACACACACACACACACACACACACACACACACACACACACACACACACACACACACACACACACTCAAATTAAGAAAAACCTTAAAATATTAAAATCTTTAAAATGAACAGTAGAACATACTTGATAGCAGGAATAAATGCAGAAAAAACTTGCTTTTAACAACACCATGAACTCTATTAAACAATAAGACCACGTTAAATTAGAACAAAAACCAAAAATAAAAGCAAGCATTCTTCTTAACATTATGCATATACTGCTACTAATTAAATTCCACACATAAAAAGTGGGGCTACCTTTTCAAAGATAACAATTTCAAAACACAAGAGATGGAAACATATTCATTTAGACTTGGGTGCATATATGGCCCAGTACGAATCTGCCATGCCAATTCATTATTATCTAAATGGATTTGCCACGGACCACCCTTGTTGTCTACCTTCACTTGCCCCAAGATCGTAAACTTAAAATGGTGATCAGGGCATGCACCAATATGTCTGGCTAGAGCATTGTTAAGATCATGCCTTGAAATAGCATAAATATGTTCATAAATGCGCTGCTTAAACTTCCTTTCAGTTTTCCCTATATAGAAAGCAGCGCATTTCTGACATAAGGCCAGGTAAACCACCCCACTAGTTTCACAGCTATATTTCCCTGTTATGTGATATTCAACATTCCTAACAAAAACTTTAGAATCTGTCAGAACATACTTACATTGATTACATGCCCCACACTTAGTCATTGCTAACAATTGTTGATGGGCGGGACGTGAATGACACTCAAGCATGCTTTTTAAGTTACGCCCCTTTCTAAAAGTAATTTTCGGGGCCTCCCCCAATTGATGGGACAAAAAATTGTCATCTAAAATTAAGGCCCAATTTTTGTTAAACACCTTCCTAATATGGTGGTGATCAACAGAAAAGGTGCACAAAAACCTAGTTACAGGAGTGAAATCTGATTTGGTATCGACAGCCAGTCCTGGTACATCTGTGTATACACATACGGCACTAACACAAGTAAACGACAGGATTGGTTTGTAAAAACCTGATCTTCTCTTGTTAATAACTTCAGTGCTAATATCTGATAACATTAAAGAAGGATACCCTCTATTTAAAAACATGTGCCTTAATTGTTCACATTCCAACAAAAAGTCTTCAAAATCCGACACCATCCTAGCTGCCCTAACTAACTGACCTTTCACTACAGCCTTTTTTTGATGTTTAGGATGACTGCTAGTAAAATGCAAAAAAGTGTTAGAATAAGCGGGCTTACGATAAATGACACTCTTATATCTTGAATTCATCACATCCTTACTAACCAGTATATCCAAAAAGTTGATACTAAACTCCTGCAGGTTGTAGGTGAATTCCAAAAAAGAGGTCAAATTAGAAATGGTCCTTAGGAAAGCAGGGACCTCAGATGGTGATGCTTTCCAGATAAGAAACATATCATCCTGGTACCGTGTATACCAGGCAACATTTTCCTTGAAACTCATATCAGTAAATAAAAAGGTCCTTTCCCAGAAGGCTAATACACAGTTGGCAAAACTGCCACCGCATGGCGACCCCATGGCCACCCCAGATTTTTGTAAATAAATTTTCTTATCAAACAACATAAAATTGTTGCTGAGGACTATTTCCAATAAAGGCTCAACCAAGTTAATGGTATTGTCATCTGTCTTTTTGTCATGCACAAATTCACAGACCCACTGAATACCAATATCTTGTGGGATAACCGTATACAAATCTTTGATGTCAATTGTTAAAAACCAATAACTGACATCAAAGGGGATCCTTTTAATTTCATAAAGAAAACTCCAAGAATCTTTGCAAATCTGGGGTTCCTGGTTAATTAAGGGCCTTAAAATACTGTCTATGAGCTTTGCACAAGCACAAGTCATAGAGCCACGGCTATCAACAATAGGACAAAAAGGAGGTTGTGATAAACTTTTGTGAATTTTCAGGATACCAAACAAGCCTGGTAACCTGGGGGCTAAGACGTTTGAATATTGATACTGGTCTAGGTCTATAAACCTCTCAAGGAACAGATCCTCTATTAATCCCCTGATTTCGCATGAGCAACATTAACCTGATTAATACTCACTTCTTCATAAAAGTCAGTGTTAAGGAGAGACATCATTTTCTGAACATACAAAAAGTCATCCATAAACACTAGACCTCCCCCCTTATCAGGTTTCATGACCCTAATATTGCAATTTTTTAGTAAACTCAGAAATTCACACTGATGTTTGGTGATGTTAGCAGGTCACCTATGAAACAACTTATCAGATTCAAGAGCCCTTAAATCAAACTCACACATTTTTTCAAAAAGGCGTAAGGTTTCATGCAAAGGTGGATTATAAACACTGGGAACCCTAAGCGAACTGGCTGACACTGTACCATTACCCATCAATAGCTTTAAGTTCAGTTTTCTAATAAACAATTTAAGGTCAATAATTGTCCTCACCAAGTCAAAACGTGTGTCAGGGACAAAAGTTAAGCCCTTAGAAAAGAACTCAACTAACTCAGGGTCAATAACAAATGACGTATAGTTATAAATTTTAAATTCCCCTTTGGAGTCCATAAGAACCAGTGGATCAGAAAAGTGGTCTATCATCTCCTGCGTTGTGACCTCCGATTCCTGTAATTGCCCTGGTAGTTCTTGCCCTGTCCATTCGCCTTGTTGGCTTTCTTGTTTCTGGGAAAACCCTGTTGGGCATTAGAAGTGACGTCATTAGATGCAGCAGACCCATGGGTGGTCGTGGTGTTGTTATTACCAACTCTGTTAGAGTTCGTGTTAACAGACTTGTTAGAATTACTGAGAAGTCTTTCACTCCGACGAAGGGTCACAAGTTCGTCTTCGTAATTATCTAACTGTAAATTAGGCTGAGCATCCACTATATTCAATAGTTCTCCTTCAGTGTTCTTTTGCACAATACCACCTTGTAGTTTATTAAAAAATGTGGGAGGTCGGGGATAAGCTTTGTTACCCCTATATTCTTGAATGTCTCTATTAATCTTCTTTTTTTTGTTGTTAATTAATTTACTAATAGTTGCTTCGATACTAGAAAAAATTCTAGAATACTCATATTTGTATCTAACAAATTCAGAATCTTCCTTAATACTGTTGTCAAGTGTTAGGAGTTCTGTTTTAAGACAATCAATTTCTTTCTGATAATGAGAAATGAGTAAGCCCATAAACTCAAAACCCTGCTTGTCAAACAGTGCCAAAAGATCTTTGTGAAACTGGGACCCTTCTACCAACCCAACCGGAAAGCACCATTGCCGTAAACCTTTGGGAACAAGCTTTTTAACTAGGCATTCTTGAAAATAAGAGATCTCAAGTTACAGTTTCCTGCACTTGAATAATTTCGAGTCAAAGTCTGCAATTAAGTTAGATAAATCACTTACATTCTCATGCACCTCTTCAACAACGCCGTTTTCAGTCTCGTCATTAAAGAAGTTAATATGATTCAAGAAGCCATCAATAGAAGGGCACCCCACTGTGTTGCCTAAAGGTACTGGACTCCTTTGTGTATTACGTTCTTCATTAAGCATTCTAACAGCCTGGCCAGGCTGAATATCAGACTGTGCTGCACTACGCAACGAAACCATGACAACATGACAACAGTATTAAGGAAGATTCTGAATTTGTTAGATACAAATATGAGTATTCTAGAATTTTTTCTAGTATCGAAGCAACTATTAGTAAATTAATTAACAACAAAAAAAGAAGATTAATAGAGACATTCAAGAATATAGGGGTAACAAAGCTTATCCCCGACCTCCCACATTTTTTAATAAACTACAAGGTGGTATTGTGCAAAAGAACACTGAAGGAGAACTATTGAATATAGTGGATGCTCAGCCTAATTTACAGTTAGATAATTACGAAGACGAACTTGTGACCCTTCGTCGGAGTGAAAGACTTCTCAGTAATTCTAGCAAGTCTGTTAACACGAACTCTAACAGAGTTGGTAATAACAACACCACGACCACCCATGGGTCTGCTGCATCTAATGACGTCACTTCTAATGCCCAGCAGGGTTTTCCCAGAAACAAGAAAGCCAACAAGGCGAATGGACAGGGCAAGAACTACCAGGGCAATTACAGGAATCGGAGGTCACAACGCAGGAGATGATAGACCACTTTTCTGATCCACTGGTTCTTATGGACTCCAAAGGGGACTTTAAAATTTATAACTATACGTCATTTGTTATTGACCCTGAGTTAGTTGAGTTATTTTCTAAGGGCTTAACTTTTGTCCCTGACACACGTTTTGACTTGGTGAGGACAATTATTGACCTTAAATTGTTTATTAGAAAACTGAACTTAAAGCTATTGATGGGTAATGGTACAGTGTCAGCCAGTTCGCTTAGGGTTCCCAGTGTTTATAATCCACCTTTGCATGAAACCTTACGCCTTTTTGAAAAAATGTGTGAGTTTGATTTAAGGGCTCTTGAATCTGATAAGTTGTTTCATAGGCGACCTGCTAACATCACCAAACATCAGCGTGAATTTCTGGGTTTACTAAAAAATTGCAATATTAGGGTCATGAAACCTGATAAGGGGGGAGGTCTAGTGTTTATGGATGACTTTTTGTATGTTCAGAAAATGATGTCTCTCCTTAACACTGACTTTTATGAAGAAGTGAGTATTAATCAGGTTAATGTTGCTCATGCAAAATCAGGGGATTAATAGAGGATCTGTTCCTTGAGAGGTTTATAGACCTAGACCAGTATCAATATTTAAACGTCTTAGCCCCCAGGTTACCAGGCTTGTTTGGTATCCCGAAAATTCACAAAAGTTTATCACAACCTCCTTTTTGTCCTATTGTTGATAGCCGTGGCTCTATGACTTGTGCTTGTGCAAAGCTCATAGACAGTATTTTAAGGCCCTTAATTAACCAGGAACCCCAGATTTGCAAAGATTCTTGGAGTTTTCTTTATGAAATTAAAAGGATCCTCTTTGATGTCAGTTATTGGTTTTTAACAATTGACATCAAAGATTTGTATATGGTTATCCCACAAGATATTGGTATTCAGTGGGTCCGTGAATTTGTGCATGACAAAAAGACAGATGACAATACCATTAACTTGGTTGAGACTTTATTGGAAATAGTCCTCAGCAACAATTTTATGTTGTTTGATAAGAAAATTTATTTACAAAAATCTGGGGTGGCCATGGGGTCGCCATGCGGTGGCAGTTTTGCCAACTGTGTATTAGCCTTCTGGGAAAGGACCTTTTTATTTACTGATATGAGTTTCAAGGAAAATGTTGCCTGGTATACACGGTACCAGGATGATATGTTTCTTATCTGGAAAGCATCACCATCTGAGGTCCCTGCTTTCCTAAGGACCATTTCTAATTTGACCTCTTTTTGGAATTCACCTACAACCTGCAGGAGTTTAGTATCAACTTTTTGGATATACTGGTTAGTAAGGATGTGATGAATTCAAGATATACGAGTATCATTTATCGTAAGCCCGCTTATTCTAACGCTTTTTTGCATTTTACTAGCAGTCATCCTAAACATCAAAAGAAGGCTGTAGTGAAAGCTCAGTTAGTTAGGGCAGCTAGGATGGTGTCGGATTTTGAAGACTTTTTGTTGGAATGTGAACAATTAAGACGCATGTTTTTAAACAGAGGGTATCCTTCTTTAATGTTATCAGATATTAGCATTGAAGTTATTAACAAGAGAAGATCAGGTTTTTACAAACCAATCCTGTCGTTTACTTGTGTTAGTGCCGTATCGGTTCACACAGATGTACCAGGACTGGCTGTCGATACCAAATCAGATTCCACTCCTTTAACTAGGTTTTTGTGCACCTTTTCTGTTGATCACCACCATATTAGGAAGGTGTTTAACAAAAATTGGGCCTTAATTTTAGATGACAATTTTTTGTCCCATCAATTGGGGGAGGCCCCGAAAATTACTTTTAGAAAGGGGCGTAACTTAAAAAGCATGCTTGAGTGTCATTCACGTCCTGCCCGTCAACAATTGTTAGAAATGACTAAGTGTGGGGCATGTAATCAATGTAAGTATGTTCTGACAGATTCTAAAGTTTTTGTTAGGAATGTTGAATATCACATAACAGGGAAATATAGCTGTGAAACTAGTGGGGTGGTTTACCTGGCCTTATGTCAGAAATGCGCTGCTTTCTATATAGGGAAAACTGAAAGGAAGTTTAAGCAGCGCATTTATGAACATATTTATGCTATTTCAAGGCATGATCTTAACAATGCTCTAGCCAGACATATTGGTGCATGCCCTGATCACCATTTTAAGTTTACGATCTTGGGGCAAGTGAAGGTAGACAACAAGGGTGGTCCGTGGCAAATCCATTTAGATAATAATGAATTGGCATGGCAGATTCGTACTGGGGCATATATGCACCCAAGTCTAAATGAATATGTTTCCATCTCTTGTGTTTTGAAATTGTTATCTTTGAAAAGGTAGCCCCACTTTTTATGTGTGGAATTTAATTAGTAGCAGTATATGCATAATGTTAAGAAGAATGCTTGCTTTTATTTTTGGTTTTTGTTCTAATTTAACGTGGTCTTATTGTTTAATAGAGTTCATGGTGTTGTTAAAAGCAAGTTTTTTTCTGCATTTATTCCTGCTATCAAGTATGTTCTACTGTTCATTTTAAAGATTTTAATATTTTAAGGTTTTTCTTAGTTTGAGTGTGTGTGTGTTTCTGTGTGTGTGTGTGTGTGTGTGTGTGTGTGTGTGTGTGTGTGTGTGTGTGTGTGTGTGTGTGTGTGAGTGTAGGGTGAGGGTATATTTACATATATTTATACATATTTATATTTATAGTTATATTTATACACATTCATATCTTAATGTTAAGAATGAATTATGAACGTTTTAGTGCGTGCATGCCTACAATTTTAAATGCATTTTTATGCACACAATATTTTATGGTAAGTATGAGGAACAGAGTGTGGCAATACTGACTTATTTACTCATTGTGGAAGTAAGCTATTTTTATATGCTTACCATTGATTTAATGTATTTAATTAAAATTGTTTGATTACTTAATTAATTGATGTTAAATGGTATAAATGTGATTGCAAGCTGGTTTTAAAATTTGTCTGAGGAAGGAGGGACACTGAGCTCTCCGAAAGCGTTTTTGGTGCTTACATTATCTATTAAACTTTGTTTGCCTTGGATTTGGCTGCTGGCGCTCGTTTATATGGTTTTCAGTCTGTAAAGGTGTTTATTTGCTTTTTGGTAGCAAAATGGATTGGTGCTTAGGTGTTTTACCAGTTCTAGTGGGGGTTGAGATAAGTTGGGTAAATCCGTGCAGGTGGATGTGGGTAGATGGATTTTGGCCAGTACAATTTGGCCAGTCTATATTAAAATCTCCTAATAAGATGGTTTCCTGAGGTAAGGAGTTCAAGATTGAGTCTAGTAGGTTTTCCATATGGGTTATGCTGTTACCCAGTGTTATATGTTTATTGGGATTTAGTTTCAATCTTGTAAGGACAATTTCTGCATTATCGATGTGTGGAATATTTACTTGTGGTTGTTCTAACTTGAGGTGATTTTGGGATAGTAGTGCTACCCCCCACCCCTTTTACTTTTCCTGTCTGTTCTGATGATACTATAGCCTGGTGCTGTTATTTCATTATTGTTTGGGGATAGTAATGCTACCCCCCACCCCTTTTACTTTTCCTGTCTGTTCCGATGATACTAAAGCCTGGTGCTGTTATTTCATTATTGTTTGGGGATAGTAGTGCTACCCCAGCCCTTTTACTTTTCCTGTCTGCCCCCCCCCCACCCTTTTTACTTTTCCTGTCTGTTCCGATGATACTATAGCCTGGTGCTGTTATTTCATTATTGTTTGGGGATAGTAGTGCTACCCCACCCCTTTTACTTTTCCTGTCTGTCCCCCCCCACCCTTTTTACTTTTTCTGTCTGTTCTGATGATACTATAGCCTGGTGCTGTTATTTCATTATTGTTTGGGGATAGTAGTGCTACCCCACCCCTTTTACTTTTCCTGTCTGTTCCGATGATACTATAGCCTGGTGCTGTTATTTCATTATTGTTTGGGGATAGTAGTGCTACCCCACCCCTTTTACTTTTCCTGTCTGCCCCCCCCCCCCACCCTTTTTACTTTTTCTGTCTGTTCTGATGATACTATAGCCTGGTGATGTTGTTTCATTATTGTTTGGGGATAGTAGTGCTACCCCCCACCCCTTTTACTTTTCTTGTCTGTTCTGATGATACTATAGCCTGGTGCTGTTATTTCATTATTGTTTGGGGATAGTAATGCTACCCCACCCCTTTTACTTTTCCTGTCTGTTCCCCCCCACCCTTTTTATGTTTCCTGTCTGTTCCGATGATACTATAGCCTGGTGCTGTTTTTTCATTATTGTTTGGGGATAGTAATGCTACCCCCCACCCCTTTTACTTTTCCTGTCTGTTCCGATGATACTATAGCCTGGTGCTGTTATTTCATTATTGTTTGGGGATAGTAGTGCTACCCCAGCCCTTTTACTTTTCCTGTCTGCTCCCCCCCACCCTTTTTACTTTTCCTGTCTGTTCCGATGATACTATAGCCTGGTGCTGTTATTTCATTATTGTTTGGGGATAGTAGTGCTACCCCACCCCTTTTACTTTTCCTGTCTGTCCCCCCCCCCACCCTTTTTACTTTTTCTGTCTGTTCTGATGATACTATAGCCTGGTGCTGTTATTTCATTATTGTTTGGGGATAGTAGTGCTACCCCACCCCTTTTACTTTTCCTGTCTGTTCCGATGATACTATAGCCTGGTGCTGTTATTTCATTATTGTTTGGGGATAGTAGTGCTACCCCACCCCTTTTACTTTTCCTGTCTGTCCCCCCCCCCACCCTTTTTACTTTTTCTGTCTGTTCTGATGATACTACAGCCTGGTGATGTTGTTTCATTATTGTTGATTTCTGCTTTAAGTCAGGTTTCTGTCAGTAGTACAATTTCTGGATTATATAGCGCTAACAGGGCATGTAGTTCATAAACTTTATTAACTATACTCCTAATATTAAGGTTGAGAAATAGAAGAGAGGCTTTCTGTCTATGGAATAGTGGTGTGGTGAAATTAGGGTCAGGGTCATGTGTGATGTTAGGCCCTGGGTTGGGGTGTATGTCACCACTACAAGTTAGTATATTTAGAATGTGAAGGTAGAGTTTGTTAAATTTATAGATTATTTTTTGGTTTTGTAGGGAGGTTTGGGTTTTGTGTTTATTGGGCTGCATTTTATATAGGTAGTAGTCAGTGTGAAGGGGTTTGAGGAGGCCAGGATCAATTTTGATATATGGGGGCAGGTAGTTATGGATAACATTTAAAGCTTGTCTTGGTGAGGAGGTATCATGTTGGATGTGAGCATGGTAAGTGGTGAGGGCAGAGAATTGGAGCAAGGTGATAGTTGTAATTGATAGATAAAGGGTTGGATGTATGTGGGTATGTAGGCTATTGTTCATATTATCCAGTGTTAGAGAGTATTAATGCAGGTAGAGGTAAGGCAGGAAAGTGCAGTTAAAAGGTTTAGGCAAAGTGTGAGTGTGGTTAGGTTGCTAGGATGTGATAGGTGCTTTAGTGCAGAGTGGAGGGGAATTAGTTTGGTGGGAGATACTGAGTGGTAATTGAAGGGTGTGGTCGTTAACTATAAATGTAATTGAAGTGGGGGTGGGTAGAAATGGGGTAGGGTAAGGGAGCGGAGTGAGCCCGAGTGGAGTGAGGGTGAATGGAGTGGGTCTGGCCCAGATGGCAGAAGCTCAAAAAAAAACTTTATTATTTTTTAGAAGAAAAACAGTCAGTTGAATTTTGCAATGGTGGATATTGTTCAGGTAAGAATGTGCAGCCCTTTATATATAGTGGATTATGCTGAGAGGGAGTCTGGGAGATAGTAGATTGCAGTTCTTGTCCTGCTGAACAAAGATTGCTTTGATTCACTGACTTTGAGTTCACTAGTTTCGACCATTGGTTTGCATGTTGTAACCAGATATGGTAAGCGGTGAACTCTTAGAACTTAGAAGAGCTTAAAAACACAGCTCTGTACCACCATCTAGTGGCTGAAGGGGGTGGCTACGGCTCTGGTGGGGGAGAAGTGGCAGATTAACAAGAGTGCTAAGAGAAGGGAACCGGGACGTTCTCCAGGGAACTGCAGGTGTGATAGCCAACTAAGTTTAATAGTTTACACTACAGAAAAATTGCAGCCTTAGGTTTAAATCTACAATGCTGATAGAGGGATGATGGCTGCTTTCCATTCAGGTGCGGCTGCTAGAAACCCTTGATAGTGGTTACACTGGGAAGGATGGGAGAGAATGCCTGCATTGTTCAAGTGGATTAACAGCTGTAGAAAAGAAGAAAATTATGTTGAATTAAGAGAATTTGGTGGGAGACAAATGTAATATAGTTGCATGTACTAAGGGGTAAAGTAGGGTGTACAGCAATGATTTCAGTGTGTGAGAGGGGCAGGAGGTAGAAACAAGATGTAGCTATGGAGGAGTGTGTAAGGTGCGGTAGACAGGGGTTACAATGATTAAGAAGGAAGGTATGAGTTACT
The DNA here is from genome assembly GCF_019279795.1 of Protopterus annectens. NCBI lineage: Eukaryota > Metazoa > Chordata > Ceratodontiformes > Protopteridae > Protopterus > Protopterus annectens. The sequence goes on along the minus strand of NC_056733.1, from coordinate 924,386,387 downwards.
ATGGCAGAAACAGGTTAAGCAAGTCAGTTAGTTCAACAATCTATACAATTACTCCAACAAGTTATACGTTAGAGGATTACATGTTCATCATAGCCACATATACAGTATTAGCAACCATGTAATATCAACAATACAGGCCCAATGCTGTTTTAAAGGAAAACTCCGGGCTGAAACACATTCAAACTCAAACTCTAGTTGTCTTTTAGCCTTGTAAAATCAGCCTAGCCACCTGCTGTTACAGGAATGCACTAAAAAGTTTCTTAGTCCTATATTTCTCCTCTTCCTAAGCGTAGGGCAGGGAGCCCCATCCCCCATTCTTTTGTATCACATGCTTTCAGGTGGAATTCGTCTCCACCTGCATGATGTACCTTCGACACAGTCAAATCAGTAGTTCCCCTGTCCCGATGTTCCGCCCACGCTGTGACATAGACATTTTCAAGGGCTGCCCGGTAAACAGCTGCTATACATTAGCTGTTGTTGTGGAACTGTAGTACGAGCACTGTTTCCTTCAGGACTGAAAATATTATCGGAGCCTTATATCCTTTACTGAAACTGCATCTCAACGGCTTGAAAACTCTCATCACTTCCACAAACTTTTTGGTAAGTTGACTATATAATCTTTTTACTCCATACAAATCTGTCCCTCCAGTTGCTCTTACAAATTTACCAAATTAATAGGATAACATTTTTAGCATTACCATGGATTTTTTGAAGCTTACAACGTCTAAATGTGCAATGTCTACCACTGTTTTCTAACTTTTGCCCCCCGATTCGCATGTGATCCACAACTGTTTGGATCAAGGCTGACAATATTTAAAGGTGATAGTATCTTGGTCATGCTGTGGTGCGTATCTGTGTGCATATGAGTGGGTTTCTTGTGCCGCTTGCATGTGGGTTAGTGAATGCATGCATGAAAGCAGAATGTTTGTATGTCTGAATGCGGAACGGTGTGTGCGTTTGTGTATGTGTGTGTGTGTGTGTGTGTGTGTGTGTGTGTGTGTGTGTGTGTGTGTGTGTGTGTGTGTGTGTGTGTGTGTGTCGGAGAGAGTAAGTGATGCATGAAAGAATGAACAGTATGTGTGTGAAAGCAGAATGTCTGTGAGAATGCAGAAAGGACTGTGTGTATGAGAGTTAGCGATGAATGCCTGTGTGTGTGAATGCTGAAGGCACAGTGTGTGTGGATGAGATGCAGAAGGAACTCTGTGTGTGTGTGTATGAGAGATGGAGGTGTGTGGTATACATCTGGCATGCATCTGGCCATGTAGTTTATCTTCTAAAAAAAAAAAGGATCATCCGCTATTTTTACTTGCCTTTATTTTCCTGTAATGGA
>NC_056733.1:924350057-924380057 GCF_019279795.1 Protopterus annectens | reverse complement strand
AGATCTTTATTTGCATGCATAACTTTCAACTGTCCAGATTTTTTCAGAATGTTCAGATTTTTGTCATATTTTTGGTCTGCTTTTTATAAAATTTGTGGTTTTCTGACAAATCATTGACAACTAAAGTCACTAAATAATGGCAGACATTTGAGTTTCAGACTTCATGACCTTTACAGAATGCATGCTGATGCATAACCTGTTATTCTAGCAACCTTATAAGTTTATAAGAGAAATATTTAAGGTGCATCCCAATTTTTGGACCTTTGTCCCCATCATTTTTGTCTTTGTGCAGATTTCTAGAACAAAGAGGTTGAGAGGTATTTTTGCATGACGTTATTTGCTCGTTGCATACATGGTGTAATGTGCATTGCTACTCACTGTGTTTGCATGCCATTATTTGCTCCTTGCCATAAGTGAATTCAGGCTGACAGTGGAATGAATATACTTACCAGACATGTCAGTACTTGTCAGAGGAACTAACCATGGTTGACCATAATAGTCTCCTGCCAGTATGTTGGCAATATGTGTTGACTCAGTATAGGAGGTACCGTTGTGCAGTAACTCACAGCAAATCTGGGTATTGCCGTGGATATTTTTGATATAACTATAGAAGGCTTTGTGGTTGTTTTAGTGTCTGCCGCAATTCTGCCTTCATAGGTGGCTTTAGAGATTTTGAGGAGGGATCTCAATTTTTTGTTGAGTCTAATAAGGGAGTTTTATCCAGTACTGGGGATTCACCTTGTTCTGCAGCAGTTTCTTCCTTCTGTTGTAGTTTATTAATGGCAAGGGACCACCAGATTATCTTCCTTTTTTTGGAGGAGAGCGTCTTGGTTCTGTTAGATATGGCTAGTTCCATGCATTTATGTACATCTTCGTACAATGCATTGGTTTATGATTCGGCAATCATGCATCTATTTTGCATTGGCATGGGTGCCATGAAGTTAGCCACTTCTGTTTTTATGAGCCCAAAATCAGCTTTGGTACAGTCTTTCAAGGTGGTTACCTTTGAGGGAGGTGTGGATGAGATGTGGATTTCCATGGTGATTAGTTTGTGGTCAGATCTAACCAGGGAAAAATTGACTATTGGTGTAGAGCAATGGTTGTCCATATTAGTGATAACCAGGTCAAGGATTTTGCTTCCTCTAATGGGGGTAAGAATGAGCTGGTCCACGGCATTGGAACTGATGAATTCCAGGAAGCGTTGGGCCAGTTTATTGGTACATGAGTGGTTTTCCCAGTTGCTGGAGGTGTAGTTGGATACATCTAGTATGAGAGTGTTGGGTTGGACCATAATAGTTTCAAAGGTTGCTTTTGGAACATGGAATGAGAGTCTTGGGACATGGTTGGGGACCTATAGCAGGCTATGACTTGAATTGCCATCTTACTCAATGTTAGTTGTACCTGAAGTATCTCAGATCCATTATGCTGGGCTACTAGTCTGGAGGTGTGCATATCCTTTATGAATATGGAGACACCACCGCCTTTGGAGCTTCGGTCCATGTTCTGGGGCCGAAAGGTGTGGAATGAGTTATAGCCTGGTAGTGCAGGGGTGCTTTCTGCTGCTTTAAACCAGGGCACCGTTACAGCACCAATGACTATGTTCTCCATTTGGAGGAGTGCTTTGATCGAGTGCATCTTGAGATTTAGACTTCTATCATTGAGCAGCATGACCCTCAGATTGCATTTATTTATAGCTGCTACGGTGGTACTTTGGTCTTTGGAACACTGCCTAAAAAGGCACTATAGGGGTGGCAAGAGCCTTAGGCAGTACCTGGAAACCCAGAGGTGATAGATGTAAGCCATCTCTGGCAAAGCATCGAGGTCTGTCAATCATGTCATCCCAAGCAAACAGATAATGGATCCCCTTAGAATGACACCAGAAACTTAGCCAATTGTTGAAGTCAATCATTTTCTGCTTATACTGTGTTATCATTCTGGGTGACTGTAGGATGCTGTTCAGGGCTAGGGTCATAGTCTTACTTGTACTTGTTGTGGAGTGCCCTGAGTTCATGTGTTATGTGTCAGATTCTGGCAAAGTTGACGGGTCTATATCACGTTGTCGAAGTTTTACACCTTTGAACGCTATTTGGTCAAACCCATATGTTCTAAGTTGTCAACTTAAAATAAAATAATAATAATAAATAAATTACCTGGTGGTTGTAAGGTTCATAGGTTCATAGATAATTACTAGGCTATCTGCCCGAGGGCATCTATAAGCCTAGCCAGAATGTGTTGGCTTTCAACACCCCCTTAGAGTAGTTCCCTGTGCCTCTGTCCAGCAGAGCCATTAGTTCCCTGTGCCTCTGTTCATCAGATCACCTCTGAGTAAGCGGTATGCAACTGAGTACAGCTGGAGTTTCTTCAATCGGGCTGCATAGGGCATCTGTTTGAGGCCAATAATCCTCTTGGTGAGATACTTCTGTGGTCTTCCCAGCTGTTGCAGGTGTCTTGTAAGGTATATCGCAAATGGGGCATTGTACTCTGATGAGTGATGAGTAGAGGGGCACAATAACCTCTTTTGTTCTAGATGCAAACCCTTTTGTAATTAGGTGGGCCACATAGAAGGATTTACTAACCACCTTGGCAATATGATTATCAAAGGAGAGATTATTATCTACTTCGGTCCCCAGATCCCTTATTATATTTTCTGTACTAAGGGACTACTACGTATGTGGTAGTTTGCAGGTACTTTGATTTTTCCAAAGGGGATGACTATGCACATTTTGGCATTTAGCTTGAGGCCATGAGTTTGACACTGGGTATCCGTCTCAGTGAGACCATTCTGGAGGATGTCTATATCAGCTGGAGAGACAATTCTGGCCCCAGTTTGCAGTCGTCTGTGAACTTGGTCAGCCATAGTCCTCCTGTGCTTGCCTGTACCTATGACAAGTATATACCAAAAAGGAGGCTTCCCAGCACTGAGCCATGGTGGATGCCACTTGTAACCGGTTTACAGTCGGACCTAGAGCCTGCAACTCTCAGCGTGTGGGTTCTATCCATGAGCCTATTGGCAATCTATCTCATGACATATGGGTTTAGGTTCAGTCTGGTGAGCTTGTCTATAATAACAGAATGGGGGATGGTGTCTAAAGCCTTTGTGAGGTCTAGGTAGGCTGTGTGGACCTCATTTCCATTGTCTAAATCCTTGGTAACTGTATCAAAGTCCACCAGGTTTAGGAGACATGATCTGCCCGTAACAAAGCCAAACTGGGTAGGGTCCAATGTTTGGAGGTTCCCAATGTCTCTGTTAATGAGTTCCATGATGATGCACTCCATAGCCTTGCAGATTAGGCTAGTCAGGCTTATAGAGTGATAGTTCCTGTGGTCCATTGTGGCTCCACCTTTGTGGAGCAGGAGGATTGTAGCTGTGTGCCACTCAATGGGCACATAGCCTGTAGAGAGGCTGAGTTTGAACAGTGTGTTTAGGTGAGGGCTTAGTTCATTCTGGAGCTCATATAAGACACAGCCTGGGACACTGTCCTGTCCCATTAAAGCTGTATTTTTGATGTTGGATAGGGCAGTTTTAACCTGTGTGTCAGTGAATGCTAGGGCTCTTATATACACCACAGCTGACTGTTACCTTCTTATTCAACCTAGTGAGTGGGACATGAGTGTGCCTCAGTATTGAGTCACTTATGATTATTGTATTGAGCAAGATGTTTTGCCTTAAGGGATTAGATTGAGGGGCGTACATTGTAGGTGAGCTATGTGTCATGTGGTTGGCACTGTGTTGTGGTGGTCAAGTGCATTTCTGCCTTGGAGGTCTTGCAACATTTTGGTGTGATCTGCCCTTTTATAATCAGGTACACAGAGCTGAACAATTTCCTCTACGGGCAACTATGGATCACAAGTATGTTCCGTCTGCATTGCTTTGAATATAATAAGGAGCTGTTTACTATCCTATTTCATTTGCATGTTATTATGTATACAGTTGCACATATCTTGTTGCATAGCTGGGCTTACTGCACTGGAGCATAACCCAAGCCTATCAATTGCTACTAGACTGGGTCATTCTGCTTGTGACCATTTCCAGGACAGGTGCAAACAGCATATTACTCAGACATTTAATGAGTTCTGACCAGTACCTTAAACTGAGGAAAGTTGAATAAAGGATAGTATAGTGATTATATCAAAATAACTCCAGAAGAAATGCATTGTAATAGCACCTGAAATACACATAGGGATTACAAAGACTAGGTCAGTAGGTTGAAAGAAATTTTTTTTTTTCTGTCATGAATAAACAAACAAAATGCTAAATGACTTTTTACTGCTCCAAATAAGCACACAGCTGAATTCTGAGTTAGATGATTTTAATATAAAGGAAGCATTATATTCAAATGGGACAGGGGAAATAAGACTTTTTTTTGCTTTGAATGAAATGACCTTCATTGCCAGTTTGGGCAGGTAGAAGGAATTTCTAGCCACAGTGGAAACATGATAACCAAAGGATGGGGAACCATCACCATGGATCTTAAGGAGGATACCATATATGTGGTATAGTGTGGAATTATTTATTTTACCAGAATGGACTAAACTACATTTTGGACATTAAGTGTGAGGTCATTGTCCTTGCACAAATTGGTTGAAAAGCCTAGCCCACCATTGAGTACCTTCATATCAGTGGATGCTGGAATAACAATCCCTAGTTATAAAGTGCTAAGTGAACTAGAGACTTAGGATATAGGATTGTTGGTCAGAGATCTAACTTTAGAACAGAACAGGGACCAATACTAGACCTTGCAGAACCTGGCTTGTTACATTTTTACTTTCTAAGTTGGCACTTGCAAGTTTGATGATGTCTTCTGTCCCAACAATCAATTTGCTATCCACAATGCTACATGAGGTTCACCAGTCCGTCAACGATGTCTGCTTAAAGAATAGTATGGAAAGCTTTACCAGGTGTAGGTATGTTGTGTATATCACACTACCACCATCAAATGCTTCAGTTACCCTTGCAAGAAATTTATAAGATTAAGAAGGCAAAACCTATCTGTAACATAACCAAATTGTTGTGGGTATAGTTAATTGATTATCAATGTCTAGATTTATGAGGTCAGAAATTATCCATTCCAAGGTTTTATGAGCAAGGCTGCTTAGACTGATGGATCTGTAATATGTGGGGTTGGTGGTTGGACCCCCCCCCCCTTATGTATGGGCATCATGCTGGCTATCCTCCAGGCCTCAGGGATATAGCCTGTTACAAAATTCAGGTTAAATAGCTTTAATAGAGGTTGCAATGGGCTGTACGTATTGCTGATGTTTAAGTTGTATGGTATATTATCAGGCAGAGAAGGAAGGATGGTGATAGGCCTCAAGTTTGTCGTGTCAGTATTATTTCCACCTTTGTGTAGGGTGATGATGAAGGCCAAACGCCACATGGAAAAGACATACAATTCCTGCATGGATCTCTTTATAAGTACATATATGGGGAAGGCAATGCTGTCTGCAGATAGTTTGAGGAAGGTAGGAGCTAGATCGCCAGGTGTATTGCGGCAGGGTTTGAGTTAAAGGATGAGTTACAGTCGGCAGACACAGGCATCTTCTGGACTTGCTGTGAAATACTATTCCAAAAACATTTATCAGCTTAAATAGCGTTTACTGCATATTACCATTTATCCCTAAATTGCATATGCAACATTCTCAAGAGGTGTTACCTCTCCTTCAACCCCCTGCTGTTACTGGCATTTACCTTTTATCATACATATCATTAAAGAATTTCAAATGCCATTTTGTCTCAAGCTTCAGTGATGGACACATGCTAAGCCACTGTCTGCAGACACATAGGCATCCTCTTGACTTTGCTGTAATTTCCTGCTGTGAAGGACTTTTCAAAACCCATTTAGCAGCTTATCAAGCATTTTCTACATATTACCATTTAACTGAGCTGCAAATGTAAGCCTTTCCAGAGGTGTTAGCTCTCCTTTAACCCCTATTGTGTTGTGATTTGAAGTGAACAATAGCAAAATAATACTCCTTTCTTTACAGTTTTCTGTCTCCAGTCGAGTATTTCCACATGAAAGACTTCTCTCACCGTCCTAACTGCCATCCTGATAGTCAACCCTTTGTGAGTCAGCTTGGCTTCATAATTATCTGCCCTATTCAGAGTAATCTTGGCTCTATTGTTGTCTGTCTACAGGTGAGTATTCACACATGAAAGACCTCTCTCACCTTCCTAAATGTATTTGTGGTACTCAATCGTTTATGATTCAAGTGGGGTTGATAGTTGTGTGTCTCGGCTTTAAAAAGGGGTGAATGTGTCAAAAAATTTAATGACAGGTTTAAACTTCAATGCATCTAAATACTTTTTTTTCTGTCAGAGCACCACCACCCCCATAGAGAGAGAGAGAAAATGAAAGAGAGAGAGACAGCTACACATATATTTAGATATACCTTACTTTTATCACTATTACCACATGTAATATGTTACAAGATATGCTTGTCAAGATATATGTCTGACATTTTTTTTTCTAGCTGCCTCTGTTTGGGTCTGCTTATTTATGAGCATGTTTGTGCATATCCAATACTTGTGTGTATATCAGTATTTATGTATTTTAAAGTTGCTTAGTGTAATAAATGTATATGTATGTGTGTGTGTGTCAGTGTGTGTATGTATGTACAATTTTAGTGGAAAGGGCTATATAGCACAATAGTATTAGTGAGGAATATGTGAGGAGAAAAAGTAGCAAGATGTATACGGTTGATAGGTTCATAGGTTCAAGGGTGTGTGGCTGGATCTGACCAGGCAGGAGTAAACTATTGCTGTAGATCAAGGGTCACCCCTGTTGATAATAGGTTCATAGGTTCATACTAGGCTATCTGCCCTAGGGCATTTATAAGCCTAGCCAGAGTATGTTTGGGTTTCGCCACCCATTTTAAATTAATTTTGCTATGCCCTTTTTCGGGGTTAGTATACTGTTCCTCTGTCTAACAGTGACACAGAAGTGATACCCAGGGTAAACCTACGATCTCCCATCCACTCATCAAGATTCCTCTTGAAGAGAGTCAATGAGGGACTCTGCCTAACCTGAACTGGGATTTTATTCCAGAGTGAAGGGAGCCTCTGGGTTATGAATCTGTCCCTCCAGCATGTCCTATTTATTTCAGAGCTGAGGTTCAAGTCTCTCGAGCGCGTAGCTTGATGGGATTTGGATTTTTTGAGGTGCAGCATGTCCCTTAATTCTGACCCGGTGAAGATGTTGCTACCTCTAGTGGGGGTAGCCAAGAGTTTCTCCAGGCCATTGTAATTTAGGAATTCCCGGAAATATGCTTTCGTCCACCAGTGGTGGCAGGGGGGTTATTACAGGAGGGATGACTGCTGCTGCTGGGGAAAAAATAATAATCTAGAAAAATGTCAGATTAACTTATTAAAAATACAGTATGCATATTAGATCTGAAACTATCTCTAAAATTGCTTCCAAGCTACAACACCACATGCGTATGTCTTTGCGGGTCCAGTACCAGATCATGCTACTCCAAGATGTCTGTTTTTTACCGTTGCTCACATTCTTTATAACTCCTGTATTGAAATTATGTCAAAATAATCTTTCCTATTCTAGCTGTAGAAATGTGTGTATGTCCTGAATTACATGGCCCCCACACAGTATTTGTATACACATTATTGGAAACACATACCTGCATGTGTTAAAGTGCGTGCTGATGAGACATATATCAGTTTAATTTGACAACATGTTACCTTCTAGAACTATGCAGTAGACAAGCATGATAAGGGATCAGTTGTAAGAAGGTGACTGCATACATATGGAATCATATCTCACTGACTTACTTTGTGAGCCTAGATAGTGTTTTGACTGTAGCGGACACATGCTTTTGACACCTGGCCATGACCCATCTACTGTTGATAATAGTTTTTTGGACACATAGCCAGATTCTTACTACTGTGAGATGCAGTGTCTAACTACAGACTTGGCCTGTTGCTGGTTTGTGGGTTTCTGATATTCCCTTTCAACGCTGTGTGCCAACAGCTGATGATTTTCATGTGTAGAAAGGCAGCCTGTATTAACTGTAAATGAAGTGACTGGATTTTTGCGTTGAGAAAGCAGTGTGCCACTATAAGAATGACATCAATTGTCAGGGACATAAATGCAGAATGTTTTGTAACAGTATTCCTTTCAATTCTTTCAGTGTGGGTACTGTGATGGAACCAGATAAATGTGCAGTGCAGCAAGACAGTTTTTTTATACAGTTTGAGTTGAGCTGGTTTCTCTTTTTTACTGCTCAGACTGTAACGGTCACTGTACTGGGTTGTTAACACCACGATCTGTGTTGCTTTAGGTGTCCCTCAGACACCTCTCCAGGTGTCGATATGTGGCCATTCCTACGTGTACTAGTCATCGAGAAGAGCTGTAGCAATAGGAGCCCAAAATCTGTGGCAAAGTGAGTCAGAAATGCAGGTGTCCTGGGTCGGGAAAAGAGGCTTGCAGTGGGATGGTCTGCTATGCCTGCTGTGTGAGAAAAATGGCAGAGGTGAAAAACCAGATATCCTAGTACTGCATCTGGGAGGAAATTACCTGACCACATGCCCCCTTGTGGATCTGAAAGTGGAAATTATGACAATTTTGTCAAGACTGCTTACATGGTGGCCTAATCTGCATATCATATGGTCAGACATCATACAAAGGATGGATTGGAAGGGAGCACGTAGCATTAAGGCCATTGATAAAATCAGAAGACTGCACAATGGCTTCATGTGGGGACAGATGGAGCTGTGCAAAGGATCTGTGATTCACCATACCGCTATTAATGTTAGGTTGCCAGAGTTATACTGGTTTGACCGTGTTCACCTTAGTGACAGTGGACTTGATATATTTATATGTCATTTGAGAGAGTCTGTACTATTTGCGAAAACAAGGGTGCACAGTTGTCCTTGTTTATAAGTAAATGTGCTGACGAAGCATGCAAGAAAATGTGTTTGACTGGCTATTGTATGTGTTTGTCTGTAGTGACACAAGTTTCAGTCCATAGGTCAGTACACAGCAATGTGACACAGCCACAGGCTTGATAACAAGTGTAATGTAAAAAACACTGAATGTACTCTTGGGTCTGTCTCAGTTGTCATGGCTAATGTGGTGGGGGCAAGGAAAGCTCTGTTGCCAGTTGAGGGGTGAAGATCAATATGTACCATGGGTATTGCATTGACCCTATAACAATTTTATACTGCATGGTGCCAGTTGAGGGGTGAAGATCAATATGTACCATGGGTATTGCATTGACCTTACTAACAATTATATACGCATGGCATGTGTTGAACATTTACTGACCAAGTGAGTGTATTGCTTCCACAAGAGCAGAAATCATTTGTATATGACCCAATTTGCCTCTGTTTTTTGTATACCGCGACTGTTGTGGATAGCACACCTACTGTTTCTATCAATTTGAATATGCTTCCTTGTAAATGGTGGACTACACATCCCCTATGTTTACAGCCAGCACTCGCTGATCATCACTTTTGTTAGGGAAATTGAACACTGGAATCAATGCATCCGGCCAACAGAGTTTCTGAATGGGCCTTTCCATTAGTAACTGGCAGCATTCAGTTGACTCCGAAATCTGTCAAGAGCTACCCTGAATGTTGCTAACCAAATGGGTTATAAAGTGGTATATATTGTTCTGGGACTAACACTACTAGTTATGATATTATTGACTCTGCTTGACAGGAAATCAATGCGGCAAATACCTGGAACAGTTGCATAGGTTAACTACAGGTGAATGTCAGAGTACAGGTAAATGTCCTGATGCACAGTTGAGTAACTGTTTCCTTTTTTTTTTTTGTGTTTGGCATGTACATCAGACATCTATACCTGGCATATGACATCACTGCATGCCTTTCCTCCGTTATTGCCTACTCAGCCGTACCTGGCATATGACATCACTGCATGCCTTTCCTCCGTTATTGCCTACTCAGCCGTACCTGGCATATGACATCACTGCATGCCTTTCCTCCATTATTGCCTACTCAGCCGTACATAAACGTTTGACGCTTAGCATCATCTACTCTGTTCAGAAGAAGCATGGTTTCCCTACCCATTTACTATCTCTGCCAGTCCATCATAGACTCCATGAAGTTACGTTTTTGTCAGACGGAATAAATTGATTATAGCAGCAGTACAAGGATATGACTGTGTCACCATCATCTTCTGAGTGGTAATTGTGCTTCATATTCTGAGTAGTAATTGTGCTTCAAAGTAAAAGTGATACTGTAACTATTTGTATTGTGCTGTGCGGTCAGTACATGTATTGGCCAAATGTGAATTCACAGTGTAGATAAAGTCTATTTGTCTATGGTAAAACTTGCAGAGTACATGAAACTTTTGTCACACGTTTCATCAACTTACACATGTCATGTATCCCTGTTCATGCTTAACATGTGCTATGCTTCTACAGTGATTGAAACTGGGAAATGCCATGCATCTCTGCTCTGCTACTGGACTGATGTCATGTTTTACTGGACAATGTGTTGCTTTCTGCACTTCACAGAATTATTTGGCATGATGTTCGGGATGAATATGCACGGTCCAGTTCCTTTCAGTTTTGAACACGAATATGCACCGGGAGAAAGAAGACCAAAATGACGCCGAGATAGCAGTGGAAGCAGTGATGTAGAAGCACATGAAGAGAACACCGAGAGCATGACTTGGTGCCCGTGTGAAAAGTGTGTTGTAATGAATACCCCATGTGAATGCTACTGCTGTGTATCGTCCCATCGCGCACATGCTAAAATTGCTCAGGGTGAACTCGCTGTTCAGCCAGTGTGCATCACTGATCACACAGACTTTGAAATGGTGTGCCTAACCCCAGTTGTACTAGAATTGATTCTGCGGTCAATGCACTACGTTACAAGGCAATCACGCAACATACAGTGGACCAATAGGTAAGGGAGAAGTGTCTAATTCGAAAGATGGTTGCTGTTACAGCACATAAATCCTCTCAGCTGATATTTATGTGGGTGGTATATCTTACCTTGCACTGTATGAACATTACTTTTTAGAACAACACCAGTTATGTTAGTTTAACTTTCATAGCCAGAGGAAAGCATGGTGACTTCCTTTCCAGCTATTATAGGTAAATGAGTAGTTTGTGGTAAGACATTGGTAACTTAATGTAGAAAGGTGTAAAATTGATGCTGCAGTTGAACGTTGAGGTATTAGGGTCAGGTTGGAAAATATTATCCGTTATCTAGATTCCTGTGATATTGAAGAGTTGTATATTGGCCAATGTTTGTTGCAGGTAGCCCACACAAACATGTCATAGTCCTAACTAGAAATGTGAAAAGAACGGTTTGTGATACTTGTGATGAATTCATGATGAGGTGTAAGTTGCTATAACAGATGTTGTGATTTGACAGGTTGTACCACATGGTGGCATATCGGGTTTATGTGCTATGGATTTTTGAAAATCGAAGACTGGGACGTGGGAACAGAGTTGTAATTCCGGCATGTGTAGTGTCACATATACAACAAAAATTTCCTGAAGACGACAACAAATATATCGGTTTCCTGCCTTTTGAAGGGTTTTGGGTATACCCGGAATAACTGACATACATTGGTGTAATGGAAGTTGAATGACTATTCAGTGTCTATAATGGACACTGGAGCATTATGTTTCTCTGCTATAAGGATGTCTGAAAGTTTAACATGTCATGTGCTTGTCTATGGCAATAAAAGTTAGAATTCTTTGGAAATTGTTTTGACTTACGATTATTTGAAGCAGACTGTGTGAATAACAGATGTACTGGAAAGGTAAATATGGATTAGTCATATTTCTTTGTAAATACTGACTTTGGGTGTACAGCATGTATTGCATGCAAGTTGTGCATTGTAGGTAATGTGTGGTATGCTTGATGGCAGTGTACACAATAGAGCCAATTATGGTCCTGCCATGCATCATGTCACCAACCTAGATATGGGTAATAATGCCTTATCAGACCATGGCTCTGGGTCATGACGATACTGGTAATAGTTGAGACTGTGGACTTGTATAGCTGATGCCTCCCTAAGTACACTGCTGTATTGAGTCAATGAAGTTCACCACTGATGGGAAATGTGTCCGTGTCCATAATGTCGCATTGGACGTGACACATTCACTCTAGACTTAATCCAGACCCATTTTACAGTGGAGTGTACTGTGATCTACATCTGTGAGGTAAATTGAACATTTTCAATATGTTTCTAAAGTCAGGCACAAGTCATGACAAGTGTAATATCATTGTTACATCTGTACTGGCATTGTATGATGACTCAATACTGCACTGCTGAGCATTTATCGCCGATTGACAGAAGGGGTTATGGGAGGTTGCAAAGTGTGATTGTCATCGCCTACTGTGATCTTGTCCTTGCTGTTATATGTGAATGCACACACAAGTCAATCATGGGTGACAGACCACGGATGTGAAATATTGTAGACACAATGTGTAGTACAAATGTATTAACAATTCAGGGTGTGTGAGTGTATTGTAATGGTCAGTCAGGCTGCTAGAAATGATGGTGCTTTATATGCAGGCCAGTAAAAAACTGCCAAGGCATTTAGTTACTCTGCGATTGTGACCAAATCACTGAGCTAGGCTTAGTCCAGCTGTGTTACTAGACCAAATCACTGAGATAGGTTTAGTCCAGCTGTGTTACTAGACCAAACCACTGAAATAGGCTTAGTCTAGCTGTGTTACTAGACCAAATCACTGAGATAGGCTTAGTCCAGCTGTGTTACTAGACCAAATCACTGAGATAGGCTTAGTCCAGCTATGTTACTAGACCAAATCACTGAGATAGGCTTAGTCCAGCTGTGTTACTAGACCAAATCACTGAGATAGGCTTAGTCCAGCTGTGCTACTACACCAAATCACTGAGATAGGCTTAGTCCAGCAGTGTTGCTAGACCAAATCACTGAGATAGGCTTAGTCCAGCTGTGTTACTAGACCAAATCATTGAGATAAGCTTAGTCCAGCTGTGTTACTAGACCAAATCACTGAGATAGGCTTAGTCCAGCTGTGTTACTAGACCAAATCACTGAGATAGGCTTAGTCCAGCTGTGTCACTAGACCAAATCACTGAGATAGGCTTAGTCCAGCTGTGTTATTAGACCAAATCACTGAGATAGGCTTAGTCCAGCTGTGTTACTAAAGCAGGATTACTGAAGGTAGTTAACTGAAACCTATGGCTTCGAAGGGCTACTGTTCAAGAGAGAGCGATATGAAGTGGTTAGGTACACACACACCCAGACTGACTACCACAAAAGAAGTTGTGGTTTGTAACATTTTAAGTAGACCTTGTGGCAAGTACAAGGCTGGGTGTATTCCACCAAACTATTATACAACCATAGTACATCTTACGTTTCTGTGAAGGTGTAGCCGGGCCATTAAACGTTTTTTGTATAAATGAGCTCATCTAACAATCAGTTTATATTTCTATTTACAGATAGCCATATGTTACATTGCAGCACTGAAATATATTTTGTTTAAAGTTCTTTGATGCAGCCGATATTTAGTGTATTACATTACATTTGTGTGTAACTTTTCATTCAGTAACTGCATGAATTTATAAATAATTTTTATTTTTTTATTAGGTTAATCGGTATTCTCCAGAAGGATTTGACAGAATGCCGCAGTGTTTGGCCTATGGCTGCCAGACCAGAAGAGCTTGCATGCCTGAAGGTATGTCATTCCACCGATTTCCGCGGAATACAAAACTGTGCACAGTGTGGGTGCATCAATGTGGAACAGATATTGGTGACATTCGAGATTTTGTTAAGGCGGAGATAGTGAGCAACCCCCCAAAGCATTGCCTGTGCTCGCGTCACTTTGAAGAAGACATGTTTGAGTTAGACTATCGATTTGAATTGATGCTAGATTCCATGAAACCACGTAGACCTCATCGTATATTGAAGGCCAGTGCACTACCAACGCTGTTTGACTTTGCCCAAAAACACATACAGAATACTTTGGTGCAAAGTACTGATCGGAATATGCGAAGAGAGGTATGTCTGCTTTTACAGTGACAACTACTATTCAAAGATGTCAGGGCACTAGTGTCCAACGACCAGTATTGAGCAAGCAAGCTTAAAGACCATCAAACAATACCAAGCTTGTATATAGTCACTCTAAGGGTGATGTCACTTGTGAGATACATACTGAAGTTCATGTGAAATATCACAACATTATCTGTAGTCTAAAGTCAGGTGGAGATACAGAGAAGGTTCTTAACTATTTGATTGTATTTGTACTACATCAGTGGTGTGCACAAATATTACTGTTGTGCTTGTATTTGCGACCTAAATGGTATGCAGAAATGTTACTGTTGTAGATGCACTTGCAAGTGCATCAAGATCACTGGGTCAATTAAAGGTTACAGTGTAGTATATGAAGTTGTTCTCCTGTATTTTGCAGCTTGTGGAGGACCTGCTGTCAGAACCACAGCCCGTACAAGAGCATTTGGTAGAGACAGCCAGAAGCAGTAATATGCAGGTAAATCAAATCAGTTGCATTAGGCAAAAGTACACTTGAAATTAGCCTATGCACTCCATTTTAAAATTTTTGCAGAAAGGTGTACAAGTAAGGCATCAGTACAATGCATTATTACATTTGTACTGCAATGATAGTGAGAAATTTCATTAGTAGATAATTAGAAAATAGATATGTGACTAACTAGGGTACAGTTGACTGTCAGTTGTACATCTGTGTGAGTATCAGTTAGACTCCACACGGGCATGGATGTATGAGTAGTTAAATCTTAGTAAGTTTTGCATGTACAGGATGGATGTCCTGATGACCCAAATGTTAAGGGGATAAGAGTCTTGTCAGTAACACTTTCCTGTAATGGAATTTTGCAGTAGAGATGACTGAAACTGGAGGCTGTGTAGGACTCTTTTTGTGTGAAGAGCTCATGCAGAAGTAATGTGTATTAGAAAGGAGAAGTTGCACAATCCTGGGTACAAATTCACACAACGTTGGAAAAAATTTTGAGTATGGCCCATTTTGGTAGAAGAGTGTACATAACCAGATGGCACTGACACATTCAACAAAACTAAAGGGTGTGTATACATAGAAGGATAGCCATGCATACATCAATGTATAACTCTTAATTCTTCTCCATTTGGCTTAACAGCAGCATGCATCAGTACTGGAACATGACGATCGCTGTGAGGGAATGCAGATGGACGTTACTGAGCAGAATACCAGTGTGTACATGGAGTCAGGCATACATCCTACTTATGTAAACAATATGTACCAATTAGTACATCAGTGAAATAGCAGATGATATCAGTGTACAGTGATTTCTTGTGGTTGTGATTCAGTAATCACCCGAGTCTCTTTCGGGTTTTGCAGTGGACTTTTGGATTACATCCCTTGGCACCTGGGGCCATCATTGTAGCACTTTGTCCATGGTCAGCTTGTCCCGGAAAACAGAGCAGACAGTATGCAAAAATTATGAAGGGATATGGCACGGACGATTGTAGCATAGCTGCATGTGTCCGATGTATTTACAGTAGCAATTTCACAGGTGCATTTCTCTTGAAATTGTTTGGCTGGTAGGTCACAATGTCAGTCTGAGGACATGGCAGACCACTGTATGGAAGCTTAAGAAGAAATTGTAAATCAGGTGTGATATGCAACCAGAAGTGCAGGTGTTTGAATGACCACTTTAGAAAGACTGTGACTCCGGACATCTATTATAAGGCTTAGTGTTTGTGATGTATTTGTAAATGGCCACCACAGCACAAGCATTACAAGCATGAATGCCCCTCAAGTTATTGTCACAGCACATCAGTTCGTAACATGATTGTCATGATTCATTCCGACATACCTACACTGACCTGTGGCAGTGAAAAGGTTATTTTTTAGGCATGAAAATGCTGCAAGGCTTTTTATGTACTCGGCCTTATTGTGTATGACAATCAGTTTTGAGATATACTGCTAAGGATGACTATACTATGTATTCTAAACAGGTGGAGATGGAACTTAGACCAGTCCGCACAGAGGTCATTGTGGACAACAGTGACGTAATGATTAGCAGATTGAGAAAAACAGGTAAGTTAAAGAACAAGTCCTGTCAAACCTAAAATAAGCTGACTGCAGTAAGTGTTGGAATACAGACAAATATACCAGAAATTAGTAGTAGCACATCTGAAATAAAGTTGATCCAAAGCCATAATGTTGCTATTCAATTTCCAGAAATAGTAGTGCAAACATTTGTAGATCACAATTGCAGTAAGGTGTCAAAATGTACACAGAAGAGAAATGCTTTGCAGCCAAGCACAGAAGAGGAAGTAAGTCATACTAATGCAGAGAGTGTGAGTAATCGTCATTCAGTGGTACAGTCCTGCATTGAAGCAGTGTAATCACCATTCAGTGGTACAGTCCTGCATTGAAGCAGTGTAATCATCATTCAGTGGTACAGTCCTGCTTTGAAGCAGTGTAATCATCATTCAGTGGTGCAGTCCTGCATTGAAGCAGTGTAATCGTCATTCAGTGGTGCAGTCCTGCATTGAAGCAGTGTAATCGTCATTCGGTGGTACAGTCCTGCATTGAAGCAGTGTAATCATCATTCGGTGGTACAGTCCTGCATTGAAGCAGTGTAATTGTCATTCGGTGGTACAGTCCTGCATTGAAGCAGTGTAATCGTCATTCGGTGGTACAGTCCTGCACTGAAGCAGTGTAATCGTCATTAGGTGGTACAGTCCTGCATTGAAGCAGTGTAATCATCATTCAGTGATACAGTCCTGCATTGAAGCAGTGTAATCGTCATTCAGTGGTACAGTCCTGCATTGAAGCAGTGTAATCGTCATTCGGTGGTACAGTCCTGCATTGAAGCAGTGTAATCATCATTCAGTGGTACAGTCCTGCATTGAAGCAGTGTAATCATCATTCAGTGGTAGAGTCCTGCATTGAAGCAGTCTAATTGTCATTCAGTGGTACAGTCCTGCATTGAAGCAGTCTAATCATCATTCAGTGGTACAGTCCTGCATTGAAGCAGTCTAATCATCATTCAGTGGTACAGTCCTGCATTGAAGCAGTCTAATCGTCATTCAGTGGTACAGTCCTGCATTGAAGCAGTCTAATCGTCATTCAGTGGTACAGTCCTGCATTGAAGCAGTCTAATCATCATTCAGTGGTACAGTCCTGCATTGAAGCAGTGTAATCGTCATTCAGTGGTACAGTCCTGCATTGAAGCAGTGTAATCGTCATTCAGTGGTACAGTCCTGCATTGAAGCAGTGTAATCGTCATTCAGTGGTACAGTCCTGCATTGAAGCAGTGCAATCATCATTCACTGGTACAGTCCTGCATTGAAGCAGTGTAATCATCATTCACTGGTACAGTCCTGCATTGAAGCAGTGTAATCATCATTCACTGGTACAGTTCTGCATTGAAGCAGCGTAATCATCATTCAGTGGTACAGTCCTGCACCGAAGCAGTGTAATCATCATTCAGTGGTACAGTCCTGCACTGAAGTAGTGTAATCATCATTCAGTGGTACAGTCCTGCACTGAAGCAGTGTAATCATCATTCAGTGGTACAGTCCTGCACTGAAGCAGTGTAATCATCATTCAGTGGTACAGTCCTGCATTGAAGCAGTGCAGGTCTAAGAAGAAAATGAGGGCAGCATGTGTAGTGACAACAATAGTGAGGCTTGTATGTCTGGAGGAAGTATAGCAAATATGGGTAATGAGAATCTGGAAGACCCAGACTGGGGAGAATCCTCAATAAGCATGTTTCAGTCTGAGGTGGATGATTCATTCCAGGAATTGTCAGAGGAGGAAGACATTGTTGGACAAAAAAAAAATCATTGTTTTTGAGGCATGCCTCGATAACTTGTTGATGAAACTTATATGTCAAGTGTGCAGGGCAGCAGCTTGTGAAATTCAGAAGAAGACCATACTTGGAACTTTTGTTTGTGTTAAAGTGTCCTGCTTTAATGGACATGAAATTCTAAGTTGGGAAAGCCAACCACTGCTTGGTCGAATGCCAGCAGGAAACCTAATGAGTGCTGCCGCAGTACTGTTTAGCGGTAGTACTTATGCACACATATCAAGGTTTTGTGCCTACATAGGTGTAGAATTCATAGGAAAGACGACATACTACGACATACAGAATCAATATCTTTTCCCAGTTGTGCAATTCCATTGGCACAAGCAGCAGAAGGAGCTGCTGAAGGACGCTGAAGGGAGACTGATAAGGTTAGGTGGTGACGGATGCTGTGACAGTCCCAGATTTTCCACTAAGTACTGTACCTACAGTATGATGGATTTAGACACAGGATATATACTGGATTTTGCTGTGGAGCAGGTCTGTGAAGGGGTGGCATCAGTGGGACTTGAGAAGATAGGTTTTGAGAGGTGCATGAGAAATTTAATTAGTAAGGGTGTGAGTATCGGAGTAGTAGCAACAGATAGGCATCGGGGTATAGCATCACTAATGCGTACTCAATTTACTGACATAGATCATCAGTTTGACATTTGGCACATGTGCAAAAGCATTCAAAAAAAATGATGCTGGCTGCCAAACAGAAAGGACAAGAGGATTTACTGCCATGGTGCCGCAGTATTTGTAATCACTTGTGGTGGTGTACAGCAACATGTGAAGGTGATCCAGTATTACTTATGGAAAAATGGTTGTCCCTGTCATGTCATCTGATTGACCAACACAGCTGGGGGGGTGCAACCAAATATGTGAAATGTCCACATGAAGTACCAGTCCCTCATGGGACTGATAAGAAATGGCTAGAGGGAGGAGGGGAGTGCCACAGTGCACTGCATAAGATTGTAAGTAACACATTGTTTATAAAAGATCTGAAGCAGACAACAAAGTTTTGTCATACTGGGAATCTGGAGGCATTCCATGAATTGCTGTGTCATTACTGTCCAAAGTTAGAGCACTTTAGCTATGGAGGCATGAAAGCAAGAACAATGTTAGCTGTCTTGGACCACAATGCAAATCTAAATAGGGAGCATTTAGCTATTAGATGCCCCTCTAGTCGCCAGTTGGTGAAAAGAGATACAGAATAGTGTATCCCAAGGCCATGCAGGAGTGGATAACAAAGCCTATATTTGAAGGTAGGAAGTATGACTACATCTATGACCTCATGATGAACGTAGTGTCTGCCAAGACAGGTAGTCTGAGTGTGGATCCAATGCAAGTACCAGAGCTGCCCAGAAACATAGCTAGAGCTGAGTGGCCAGAGAAAAATACTGTAATTGCACGGTTACAGTCCCGCTTCCACAGTAAGTCATAAGGTACACGTACAAAAATTTACAGTTATGACTATTTGCTAACTGAGTCCAGGGTAAATTAAGGATAAGTTGTTTGTCGTGTGCGTATGTGAAAAGAGCCAAATTTTTAAGTAGTGCCATTGGTACGTATTAAGTACAAAACAGTGTCAGTCTGCGAGACTTTGACAGCAGCGGCCTATCTGACTACTGTCACTCAGTACAGAAAAAAATCCTGGTAGAAGCGTCACTATTGAAAATATGAGAAATGGTAGAGTGCATCAAGCTTCATATTTCTTTGGTAAATGAGACAGTCATGGTGTGGCAGTTACAGAAGTAGATGTGAATTCGTTTATGAAAGTTAAATGTAACTGTTGGATGGGATGGGCCATTCAATTTGTGTTGCGTGCACTAAATTGTAGGCAGGGCAGTTATTAAAAGATTACGCGAGAAACAGTGTCAGTCTGCGAGACTGACAGAAGTGACCAATCTGAATAGTGTCATTCAGTACAGTAACTAATGTAGGAAGAAGCATTACTAGTGATAATTTGTGAAGTGGTTGAGTCCCTCAAGCTTTATATGTCCTTTGAAAGTGACAGAAGCTGATGTTAACTCATGTTTGAAAGTTTAATGAAGTTGGTGGATGGGATGGGACATTCAATTTGTGTCACTTGCACTGTATCAGCTGAAGTTAGTCTTGGTTTTCATCCACTTTTACCTGTTTTTACAGTGAATGCTTGTATCACTTTGAACATGGGTGGTATGGGTGAGAAAAATAGGGAATGGCCTTAGCTAATGATATGCAACCTGTTATATTTCAGGTGACACGTCAGTGTATAGTAGCTGAAAATGAGTCGTCTGAGTGGGTATTAATATATACAGAGCAACAGGTGATCCATGTAAAGTGTGTATGCATATAATGGTGTAATTTTTTCCAGTGGCTCTCTCTTGTCTATGAGTCCTGGTGATTGAGAAAAGGTGATGTGAAAGTTGGGTGATCCATTTTCCGTTAATGAAGTCTTTGCTGTCATGAACATTGCTGGAAAGAACCGTCCAAGTGACGGTGGAAATGGTATTTGACATGGATGCCAGAATTACCGAGCTGACAGCAAAGGTGGGTATCACAGGTGATTTTACAGCATGCAAGAAGTAAGGATCAAGTCATACATAAGTGTTTTTATCTGTAACCTAACAGTATGTGTTATTGATGTGCATTTACAGGTGATGTGAATGTGGAGATCTCAACTGAAGAAATATAACCTGAACGAAGTGAAAGTATCGGCAGAGTCCTCATGGTAAATATTGCACAAAGGAAATATTACAGCCAAGGTAAGTGTGATTAAGTTAATAACAATAGCCCTTGAAGCAAAGATGACAGCTCATAAGCGAGTTTGAAAGGTAGACAATACTCATACTTGTTAGTGAAAGGAACTGTCATGATAGTGTGTTATACCTGATTGTTTTCTTTATGGTGAAGGAATTATGTTGGAGTGAGAGTGGCATTGGTTCTAAGTTGCCATATTCAAAGTGGTTATAGTGTGAAGATAAAACGTATAGTGATAACAGCATTCAGGAACACCAGCTGGAACAGGTTTCAGGTGATAACAGCATTCAGGAATACCAGCTGGAACAGGTTTCAGCTCACTGCACATTGCTGGACATGAACACTGCAGAGGCATGCTGTACCAAGGATGATGGACATTGAGACTGACCCATGAGAGGGATGGTTGTTGAAACTGTGTCTGTTGCATGATGCACTTGCAAAGGAGAGGGAATGGGAAGGTTCAATGGCAGTCAGTCGATTACATTCTGTGGTGGTGTAATAGAAACACTTAACAGTGGCAATGGTCATTGTCTGGTGACGACATGCTTGACACACAGCTATGTTAGATGTTGTAAGGGAAGGGAAACTGAAAGGTTATGATCTGCTGACTTGAAAGCATGGCGGTGTGACACTATTATGAATGTTTGATATGCAATTGGAAGGGAAGCGCAATGATCGGTACATGGACTGCTTATAACATAGAAATGAGAGGTAGTGGTAGGTCAATGCTACTAATTAGTGGACGTGCAGTTGATGAATTGCTATGTGTTTTAGCAAACATTCATGCACATAGTTAATTTAATTGGAAATCTTGTATCCTTATTTTGGTACACTGAATGCAGGCACACCCGTCGGATAAGTATATTGCTGGTTGTGCATGGTTTTGTGTGTTCAGGATTATTTCATATATGTAATTGCATCATTATTTTTGTTTGATACACTTTGGTATTGCAGAGAGTCTATTAGTTGCAGTAGTTGAATTTGATAAGGCCATGCACAGGGATAAAGGCAAAAATCAGACTAAGCAAAGCCGTTGTATGTATGAAGAATGTACTGTAAACCAAAAACACATTGAGCTTATGTAACTAGCAGGAACCAGTTTCCATAGACACTCTTGCACAATCACTGAGAAGACATTAATTGCTAGACATGAGCCTGAGTAGCAAGTGGGTGGTGACATGGCACAGGAATCATAATGTGGCAGTTATGCCCTCCTAACAGCGTTTATAGTCCAAGCCTTTGTACAGTGCGCTTCCTGTCACCTGTGCAGATGATGATGGCTGGTACCCTTGACACACTGTAACTTGTGTGAACATGTACTAAAGTCTGATGCACAGTGTGAGACAGTGTGACATTATGCAACAGCCTTTGTACAGTGTTCTCCCTGTCACCTGTGCAGATGATGATGGCTGGTACCCTTGACACACTGTAACTTGTGTGAACATGTACTAAAGTCTGATGCACAGTGTGTGACAGCGTGACATTATGCAGCAGCCTTTGTACAGTGTGCTCCCTGTCCCCTGTGCAGATGATGATGGCTGGTACCCTTGACACACTGTAACTTGTGTGAACATGTACTAAAGTCTGATGCACAGTGTGAGACAGCGTGACATTATGCAGCAACCTTTGTACAGTGTGCTCCCTGTCACCTGTGCAGATGATGATGGCTGGTACCCTTGACACACTGTAACTTGTGTGAACATGTACTAAAGTCTGATGCACAGTGTGAGACAACGTAACATTATGCAGCAGCCTTTGTACAGTGTGCGCCCTGTCACCTGTGCAGATGATGATAGCTGGTAACCTTGACGCACTGTAACTTGTGTGAACATGTACTAATGTCTGATGCACAGTGTGAGACAGCATGACATTATGCAGCAGTCACCAATTTGATGGCAAAGGGGTTTGTGTGATGTGATACATGTATTTTATGTATTTTATGTATCCTTAAGTAATTTGTAGGGCCTACACACATTTACACAAAGGGGAGAGCGCTATGACATGTGCTTTTGGATCTCAGGTGGCAATATTTAGGAGAACTTGGGAGTAAGATGGGCAATATTGCCAAAAGGGCACACAGCACTGCCTGGTACAGTGACTTGTAATAACGTAGACAGGAAAATTATGGAGTCAAAATTGTCATTATGTACTCATGACACTGACAGTAGTATTACTCCAGTTTGCTTACTGCCTGACTTGACAAGTTTAGTTAGTACAACTGCAAATTGGATGCTGCAATCCTTATTTTAGTGAAGGGTGTAAACCCTCTTACATGATGTTTTCTGTGAACTACACGTCTCTTTTGTTGTTTTAAAGATACTGAAGTCAAATTAGTAATGTGAAAAATATGAATAACTGTTTGGCTGAGTAGTGTCTACTGCCAATTAACAGCTCAATAAATTACCAGTGTAGCAGTAAGATTTGAAATATGCACAAAGAAAGGCAGGGAGGGCCTCAAAGTAAATTTACTAATATGAATAAAGGACTAAAGGATTGCTAAACAGCTTCAGCTGAATTAGAGAATATCATATTAAGCTCCCAAACGTCTCAGTTATATACATTAAGTGATACATACATGGACAAAATAATTAGTAGCCCCCCAAAAAAAAATTCACTGCATGGAGTATATTAAACAGTGAGTTTTTGGTTCATGCTTTTACTGCCAGCATCATAGACACAGGTTTGCAGTCTATTGTTTTACAGTCCTTCAGAATGTGTGGAGATGATGCAAATGTCATTGAAAATACAGAAAAAATGTGTCACTAGGCTGATGTTCCTCAAAGAGATTGTAAAACAAACATAAGTGAACATAATAATGTCTTGTAGAAATAAGGAGGAAATAAAAAAAGTGTACACAATGAAATAATCAAGTTATCCTCAACTGTTTTATGAAATTTAATTTGAAATTGTTTACATAAATCTTTCTGCTGCTGCCCAACAAATGATTCTGCAGGCAGAGGGGAAGACATTTGAAATGGCACTCCCTTCCTTTCAATTCTGAGCTGTCAGTTGCAGTGATAGTTTTCACACCTCTGCAGTAGTGTGGGAGGAGGGGACTGTCAATTCATGCAGGACTACAAAAGAACACTTAGAACAAAGGCATCCAATTTAGCTACAACTCTGTCTGCTGCTAGATAACTTCAGATTATACTGTAAAGCAAGCTCTTATCTAAACATAAATGAGGGTGATTAGCAACAGAAAAGAAGTAGGCCTAACACAGAAGAAATACAAACTGACAGTGAGTCACACATTTCCCATTATATGTCAATGGCAAGGGAATTCACAGTTGCTTCCTTATGTCTGGCGTGAGTCACAGAAAGGAGACTTGAAATGCTTTATGGGAAAGAGAAAGGCTTGAAGGAGAAGTAGATCATGTTGATATAGCAAGCCCTATCGGTAGCCATGTTGTGGTAAACTAGCTAAAATTACTAATAAAGCACTTAGAGTCAATTTTAGGTGTTAAAATAGGTCTGGAAACAAAGATAGACTGAAAAAAAAACATATTTTTTTAGTTCTAGGGTGGTTCCTGGTTTTGATGACTAAGCTTCTAACCACAATTAGTGGCATCACAGATAATGATATTAACTGCGGCAATCACAGATAATTATATTAACTGCAGCAATCACAGATAATGATATTAACTGTGGCAATCACAGATAATGATATTAACTGTGGCAATCACAGCTAATGCTATTAACTGCGGCAATCACAGCTAATGCTATTAACTGTGGCAATCACAGGTAATGCTATTAACTGTGGCAATCACAGATAATGATATTAACTGCAGCAATCACAGATAATGACACTAACTGCGGCAATCACAGATAAAGATATTAACTGTTGCAATCACAGATAATGATATTAACTGCGGCAATCACAAGTAATGATATTAACTGCGGCAATCACAGGTAATGATATTAATTGCAGCAATCACAGGTAATGATATTAACTGCAGCAATCACAGATAATGATATTAACTGTGGCAATCACAGATAATGATATTAACTGCGGCAATCACAGGTAATGATATTAACTGTGGCAATCACAGGTAATGATATTAACTGCAGCAATCACAGGTAATGATATTAACTGTGGCAATCACAGATAATGATATTAACTGTAGCAATCACAGGTAATGATATTAACTGCAGCAATCACAGATAATGAAATTAACTGCGGCAATCACATGTAATGATATCAACTGCGGCAATCACAGATAATGATATCAACTGCAGCAATCACAGATAATGATATCAACTGCGGCAATCACAGATAATGAAATTAACTGTGGCAATCACAGGTAATGATATTAACTGCAGCAATCACAGATAATGAAATTAACTGCGGAAATCACAGGTAATGATATTAACTGTGGCAATCACACATAATGAAATTAACTGCGGCAATCACAGGTAATGATATTAACTGCAGCAATCACAGATAATGAAATTAACTGCGGCAATCACAGGTAATGATATTAACTGCGGCAATCACAGATAATGATATTAACTGCAGCAATCACAGCTAATGAAATTAACTGCGGCAATCAAAGGTAATGATATTAACTGCAGCAATCACAGGTAATGATATTAACTGCAGCAATCACAGATAAAGAAATTAACTGCGGCAATCACAGGTAAGGATATTAACTGCAGCAATCACAGGTAATGATATTAACTGCGGCAATCACAGATAATGAAATTAACTGCGGCAATCACAGGTAAGGATATTAACTGCAGTATCACAGGTAATGATATTAACTGTAGCAATCACAGATAATGAAATTAACTGTGGCAATCACAGATAATGAAATTAACTGCGGCAATCACAGGTAATGATATTAACTGCGGCAATCACAGATAATGAAATTAACTGCGGCAATCACAGGTAATGAAATTAACTGTGGCAATCGCAGGTAATGATATTAACTGCGGCAATCACAGGTAATGATATTAACTGCGGCAATCACAGGTAATGATATTAACTATGGCAATCACAGGTAATGATATTAACTGCGGCAATCACAGGTAATGATATTAACTGCGGCAATCACAGGTAGTGTAATTAACTGCGGCAATCACAGGTAATGATATTAACTGTGGCAATCACAGATAATGATATTAACTGCGGCAATCACAGGTAATGATATTAACTGCGGCAATCACAGGTAATGATATTAACTGCAGCAATCACAGGTAATGATATTAACTGCAGTAATCACAGATAATGATATTAACTGCAGCAATCACAGATAATGATATTAACTGCGGCAATCACAGGTAATGATATTAATTGCAGCAATCACAGATAATGATATTAACTGCAGCAATCACAGGTAATGATATTAACTGCAGCAATTACAGATAATGATATTAACTGCAGCAATCACAGGTAATAATATTAACTGTGGCAATCACAGATAATGAAATTAACTGTGGCAATCACAGCTAATGATATTAACTGCAGCAATCACAGGTAATGATATTAACTGCGGCAATCACAGATAATGAAATTAACTGTGGCAATCACAGCTAATGATATTAACTGCAGCAATCACAGGTAATGATATTAACTGTGGAAATCACAGATAATGATATTAACTGCAGCAATCACAGATAATGAAATTAACTGCAGCAATCACAGCTAATGATATTAATTGCAGCAATTACAGGTAATGATATTAACTGTGGCAATCACAGCTAATGATATTAACTGCAGCAATCACAGGTAATGATATTAACTGCAGTAATCACAGATAATGATATTAACTGCAGCAATCACAGATAATGATATTAACTGCGGCAATCATGGGTAATGATATTAACTGCAGCAATCACAGATAATGAAATTAACTGCAGCAATCACAGGTAATGATATTAACTGCAGCAATCACAGATAATGAAATTAACTGCGGAAATCACAGGTAATGATATTAACTGCAGCAATCACAGCTAATTATTTTAACAGCGGCAATCACAGGTAATGATATTAACTGCAGCTATCACAGCTAATGATATTAACAGTGGCAATCACAGATACTGATATTAACTGCGGCAATCACAGCTAATGATATTAACTGCAGCAATCACAGGTAATGATATTAACTACGGCAATCACAGGTAATGATATTAACTGCAATAATCACAGATAATGATACTAACTGCAGCAATCACAGATAATGAAATTAACTGTGGCAATCACAGGTAATGATATTAACTGCAGCAATCACAGATAATGATACTAACTGCAGCAATCACAGGTAATGATATTAACTGCAGCAATCACAGATAATGATACTAACTGCAGCAATCAAAGGTAATGATATTAATTGCAGCAATCACAGATAATGAAATTAACTGCGGCAATCACAGGTAATGATATTAACTGTGGCAATCACAGGTAATGATATTAACTGCAGCAATCACAGATAATGAAATTAACTGCGGCAATCACACCTAATGATATTAACTGCAGCAATCACAGGTAATGACATTAACTGTGGCAATCACAGGTAATGATATTATATGTTCATAGGTTCATAGGTTAGTACTAGGCTATCAGCCCTAGGGCCTATATAACTGCAGCAATCACAGATAATGATACTAACTGCGGCAATCACAGGTAATGATATTAACTGAGGCAATCACAGGTAATGATATTAACTGCAGCAATCACAGATAATGAAATTAACTGCAGCAATCACAGATAATGAAATTAATTGCGGCAATCACAGGTAATGATATTAACTGCAGCAATCACAGATAATGATACTAACTGCAGCAATCACAGGTAATGATATTAACTGCAGCAATCACAGATAATGATACTAACTGCAGCAATCAAAGGTAATGATATTAATTGCAGCAATCACAGATAATGAAATTAACTGCGGCAATCACAGGTAATGATATTAACTGTGGCAATCACAGGTAATGATATTATAGGTTCATAGGTTCATAGGTTAGTACTAGGCTATCAGCCCTAGGGCCTATATAACTGCAGCAATCACAGATAATGATACTAACTGCTGCAATCATAGATAATGAAATTAACTGCGGCAATCACACCTAATGATATTAACTGCAGCAATCACAGGTAATGATATTAATTGTGGCAATCACAGGTAATGATATTATAGGTTCATAGGTTCATAGGTTAGTACTAGGCTATCAGCCCTAGGGCCTATATAACTGCAGCAATCACAGATAATGATACTAACTGCGGCAATCACAGGTAATGATATTAACTGCGGCAATCACAGGTAATGATATTAACTGCAGCAATCACAGATAATGAAATTAACTGCAGCAATCACAGATAATGAAATTAATTGCGGCAATCACAGGTAATGATATTAACTGCAGCAATCACAGATAATGATACTAACTGCAGCAATCACAGGTAATGATATTAACTGCAGCAATCACAGATAATGATACTAACTGCAGCAATCAAAGGTAATGATATTAACTGCAGCAATCACAGATAATGAAATTAACTGCGGCAATCACAGGTAATGATATTAACTGTGGCAATCACAGGTAATGATATTAACTGCAGCAATCACAGATAATGAAATTAACTGTGGCAATCACAGCTAATGATATTAACTGCAGCAATCACAGGTAATGATATTAACTGCGGCAATCACAGCTAATGATATTAACTGCAGCAATCACAGGTAATGATATTAACTGTAGCAATCACAGGTAATGATATTATCTGCAGCAATCACAGGTAATGATATTAACTGCAGCAATCACAGATAATGAAATTAATTGCGGCAATCACAGGTAATGATATTAAATGCAGCAATCACCGATAATGAAATTAACTCCGGCAATCACAGGTAATGATGTTAACTGCAGCAATCACAGATAATGATATTAACTGCAGCAATCACAGATAATGAAATTAACTGTGGCAATCACAGGTAATGATATTAACTGCAGCAATCACAGGTAATGATATTAACTGCGGCAATCACAGATAATGAAATTAACTGTGGCAATCACAGCTAATGATATTAACTGCAGCAATCATAGGTAATGATATTAACTGTGGCAATCACAGATAATGATATTAACTGCAGCAATCACAGATAATGAAATTAACTGCGGCAATTACAGATAATGATATTAACTGCAGCAATCACAGATAATGATATTAACTGCGGCAATCACAGGTAATGATATTAACTGCAGCAATCACAGATAATGATACTAACTGCAGCAATCACAGGTAATGATATTAACTGCGGCAATCACAGGTAATGATATTAACTACAGCAATCACAGATAATGAAATTAACTGCAGCAATCACGGATAATAAAATTAACTGCGGCAATCACAGGTAATGATATTAATTGCGGCAATCACAGGTAATGATATTAACTGCAGCAATCACAGATGATACTAACTGCAGCAATCACAGGTAATGATATTAACTGCAGCAATCACAGATAATGATACTAACTGCAGCAATCACAGGTAATGATATTAACTGCAGCAATCACAGATAATGATACTAACTGCAGCAATCACAGCTAATGATATTAACTGCGGCAATCACAGGTAATGATATTAACTGCAGTATCATTCTAGTGTTTTAATGTAATCTTATTAGAGTAGAAAACAGTAGACAAACATGCCGCCCAGCTGTAGATTAAATACTGGCTTAAACAACTATTTCTCTCATAGTATTGATAGCACCAATGTGATAGCTTACACATTCAAATTACATGTTTACATTAACCACATGGCAATGAAAGAAGCAGTCAAAACAATAGCCCAGCAGTTAGCTAAGAAATGGCTAGAATAGTAATTCTTTGGAACATATAAATGGTACAAACTTACTGGCTGGCACACATCGCAACAGTCGCAATAGCCTAGTAGGTTCCTATGAACCTATGAAGCTATATACAAATGACTCCTTAAAGTCATGCCAGTGTTTCAGCAATATGGGTTCTGAATGCCCATCCCATGACTTTTTACTTTTTAAGGCTTTACTAATGTATTTAGGTCAATAAAGCTAAACTCTCTCTCTCTCTCTCTCTCTCTCTCTATATATATATATATATATATATATGAATGTGGTTCCCCTTCAAAACATAACCAAAAATAAGGCACTGGAAGGTTCACCAGAATAAAATCCACTGTTTTATTGATCACACATGATATTAAAAAATGTAAAACACATCGAGAATGCATTAACTGCATCACTGCGTTTTCGTCACAAAAATTTCTTCAGATGAGCATACCAACTTCTGAAACCTCTTTATATACAGAAACATCCCCAATTAATCAATTAACAAACTATTATACTTTTATATTATACTTTTAAAAACACAGTGCAAAAAAACTATATACACAAACAATGAAACACAATAAATACAGAAGTGCATAGAAAATCATTTGTTGGTCAAGCAGGAATCTTGTAAAAAACATACATTATTTACAATT
>NC_056733.1:924342557-924347557 GCF_019279795.1 Protopterus annectens | reverse complement strand
TGATAAGCTCTTAGTGATGAGGTGTGCTACATAGAAGGATTTCCTGACTGTTGTGGTGATGTGGTTATTGAAGGTGAGACCACTGTCCACCTGTGTTCCTAAGTCTCTTATCACACTTTCAGTGTTTAATGTACTGCCACCTATGTGGTAATTCATGGGTACATGTTTTCCCAAAGGGGATAACTATACATTTCTTGGCATTGAGCTTGAGGCCATGGCTCTGGCACCAAGCATCTGTTTCTGTAAGGCCCTTTTGAAGAGTATCGACATAATTTGGGGATTCAGTAATGGCTCCCAGTTTGCAGTCATCTGTGAACTTTGTTAGCCAGAGTCCCTTAGTGTTGGCCTGTACTTCAAAGAAGTAGATGTCAAACAAGAGAGGTCCCAGGACTGAACCCTGATGTACTCCACTTGTCACTTGTCTGGAGCTGGATTTGGAGTCAGCTACTTTTACAGTGTGGGTTCTGTCAGTAAGTGAGTTGGCAACCCATTGAGTGACGTAGGGATTAATGCCCAGCTTAGTAAGTTTATCGATGATTCCAGAGTGGGGGATGGTGTCAAAGGCCTTGGCGAGGTCCAGATAGGCTGTGTGAACTGCCTTACCCTCGTCCACTGCTCTGGAGACTTATTTTGAAGAAGTCAATTTGGTTCAGGAGACAAGATCAGCTCTTCATGAACCCAAACTGAGTGGGGTCCAGTGTTTTAAGGTTGCCAATGTCTTTGTTTATAAGTTCCATAATAATACGTTCCATGGCTTTGCAGATCAGGCTCTTCAGACTGATGGGGCAGTAGTTCCTAGGATCCAATGTGGATCCCCCCCTTGTGGAGTGGGATAACTGTAGCTGTGCGCCACTCAGTGGGCATGAAGCCTGAGGTGAGGGTATGATTAAACATGACACTTAGGTGAGGTGCCAGTTCATTTTGTAGTTCATGAGGTACACAGCCTGGGATGTCATCTGGTCCCATGGATGCTGTATTCTTAGCTCTGGAGAGTGCGTTTTTTACCTGTGTGGCCGTTATTATTGGAATTTGGCAATCTTCTGGTATTGAGATGGGCCATTTAGGGGATGAGAGGGGGATGAAGTTGGCACTGAATCGATCTGCCAGGATATTGGCAATATCCTTGGGATCAGTATATTTAATGCCGTTCTGTTGTAGCTCAGAGCAAATCTGAGCATTGCCATTTAGATTCTTGGCATGGTTATAGAATGCCTTGTTGTTGTCTTTGGAATCTTTGGCAATTTTATTTTCGTAACTAGCTTTGGAGGATTTTATGAGGGATCTCAGCTTCTACTGAGGCTGGGAAAGGATTTTTGCATCCTGGGATTTTCCTCTTTTCTGCAACAGTTTCTTCCTTTTGTTGTAAAGTTTGTTTATGGCAGGGGACCACCAGATTGGCTTCCTTTTTTGGAGGAGAGCATCTTGGTTCTATTTGGGATGGCACAATTCATGCATGAGTGGATGTGCTCGTACAGTGCCTTAGTGTAGGACTCAGCAGTCGAACTTTCAGTTGCCGTCTGCATGGGTGTTATGAAGTTTGTAACTTCTGACTTGAGTAGCATGAAGTTCTCTTCGGAGAAGTTTTTTATGGAGGTTTCCTTACTGGGGGGTGGGGGTGGGAAGTGGATGTTAAGGGTGATTAGCTTATGGTCTGACCTGACCAACGAAGGGGTGACCATAGGTGTGGAGCATTGATTTCCTATGTTGGTAATGACCAGGTCTAGGATACTGGCATAGCCGGTTTTAGGCACCAGCGAACCCTGCGGTCGCTGGGGGCCCCCTGTTCCCTGGGGGCCCCCAACCACAGCAAGTTATCTTATCCTGATATTTTGTCACATCTGTAAAACCAACAAAAGCTAGTACAGCAGTCTTGCATACTTAATAAACTATGAGTGTAATAACTCTTATTTATATCTCCTTTAAAATTCAAAGATATTTCTGGTTGTAGTAACGGTGTTTTGTCAAGTAACAGGCATCAGAATTCCATTAAATATTTTACTACTGGGACATAGTGCTCCTGGCTTAGTTAAACCCCTGCTGTTGGACAGTTTCTCCACTAAAACTAACTAACATAGCCAGCTTTTTAGTCCCTGCAAAACCATGGCTGCAGGGGGCCCCTTAATCATCTTTGTCTGTGTGGGGCCCCACAAAAGCTACTGCTGATTGGGGAAAATGAGGAATGAAAATGCATTCATTTCCTAATTATGCTCTTTAACATGAACGGCGCCAGGATATGACCCTGTTAGGATGAAGATGATAATGAACCTGAACAATATAAGCACTAGAGGGATCAGCAGCCTAGAGTGATCAAGGTAAGCACTAGAGGGATCAGCAGCCCAGAGTGACTTACCTCAGTGCAAACTTTGATTTTAAGAAGAACTGATGCTTCCGATCATCAGGGATAGTTTCTCTTTCAGGTAGTTTTATAACTAATACCAGAACACCAGATACTATAACTCAATTTCTTTGTTTAAGAATTCAGTACAATCCCAAAATAATAGAATAAATGCTCAGAATCATAAATATGTTTAAATATTTCTAATTCACTTAAAAAGTTACTAGAATAACATATTTTGCATCAACATCAATTTTGGACAATAAGTATAAAACTCAGATGTCTGGATTGATTGACTGTAATCCTGAATGATTTACCAGCAAATCAGACTTTTTATGAAGGATAAAGAACAAGTATGAACAAAATCAGGGAAGGTCTGTGAAAGGAGGGACAGTGACAAGTATGCATTACTCCTCAATGAGATAAATCTTACCCCTTCTGTTGTTTGACGACTGCTAAACAGCAGTGACTATTCTTGGTGTGGCAGTACCAGTGTCGCACAAGGCATTTCTGTTTGCTGAAATAAGTACATAACTAGTACTGCTGCTTGTGTGTGTGTGTGTGTGTGTGTGTGTGTGTGTGTGTGTGTGTGTGTGTGTGTGTGTGTGTGTGTGTGTGTGTGTGTGTGTGTGTGTGTGTGTGTAAAACATCACTGATTTTTATCTGTGCATGTACCCAATAATGCCAGGACACAGACATTATTCTTCTGTGTATCAGTAAAAAATGTACTTAATAAGTAATTATATTTTGAAAGTAAGACATAACATATATCACAGAACATTCAGACACTTAGATATTTTTGGAGTCTGGTTCCCGCCACCACCAGACTGTCTAAATGGATAATGGGGACTCCCTTTATCATCCTTGACTCTGTGGGGGCCCTCACCAAAGCTGTTGCTTGTTGGAGAAAAATGTATCAATTTTCAGAATACGCTGTTTAACCTGAATGGTGCTGAGATGTGACCCTTTTAGGATAAAGCTAATAATAGCCTCTGTTTACAACCACACCCATTCTAAAACCAGCCCTGCTCAAATGTGTGTGTGTACATAAAGCTACTACGGGTTATGAGGGGCTGGAGATTGTATGAATATTACATCTTTAATTTTCATCACAGTCAAACCTTAGAGGTGCGCACATGAAGTCATTATAGCTTGTGTTTGAGCTGAGGGCAGTGTTTCTCAAAGACCTCAGAGGTGTACAAAGAAGGTTACTATAGCTTGTGTAAGAGAGGTGTACTGTCTAGGAGCAACAAATTTGAATATTACTGAAATCATT
This sequence comes from Protopterus annectens, assembly GCF_019279795.1. Taxonomy (NCBI): domain Eukaryota; kingdom Metazoa; phylum Chordata; order Ceratodontiformes; family Protopteridae; genus Protopterus; species Protopterus annectens. The sequence continues at coordinate 924,343,946 of NC_056733.1, read as the reverse complement.
CTCACAATTACGTACTAGGCACATATACATGTGGCTACCTTTGACGGCTGGGGTAAACAACATGCTATGTATATGTATATCATCAGTCACTTGAAATATATGACAAAGGCAATTTAAATCTCTGCTTTCATCCCAGTCTAACACCAGAGGGATGCATAGGCAGTGACTTGTCTTTTTTAGAGGGTTAGGGAGGCAGGCAGTATTTCCAGATAAGACTTAAATATTCTCACAACTACTGACTTGTTAGTTTACTGTAAGCTACAATTTTGTCAGCTTTGAAAATTAAGCCTTGGGCACAAATTATGCCTTGAAAGAAAAAATAAGACTGAAATTCTTTTTTTCTTCATAATTTTTATTTAGGCAACCATTGAAGTAAAATGCTGAGGAAATGCTCTAAAATGCATCCCAGACCATCTGTAAACCTGTGGCTTCTTGGCCCTGACTTGAGTTATTTCCTAAATGGTTATTACTGGGCTGTCTTGTTCAGGAACGGTATGTTGAAGGATGCAAGGAAAACTAAAGCTGAACCACAACAGTGAAATTCTTTCCTTAATCATAATATCTGTCTGCTATTATTGATGAAAAGGTTGTGTAAAATGCACCTCAGAGCATATAGAAAGTTATGGCTTCTTGTAAAAGCTTAGAGTAAGGCAAAATGTGAGAAAAGGAAGAAAAAAGTAACGTGGATGGTATGGGGAGCCCAAAAGGAGAAGGACTCAGAGGTGAAGACTGGAGGGTGTGTGTGTGTGGGGGGGGGGGGGTTGAAATGTAGGTCCAGTCATCATTTCACTTTAAGTCCAGACCTGTACATAGACTTGTTGCAATGTATCACTGTTGCAACTAAGTGCCAGTAACTCTAACTGCCCCTTTGTTAGACAGCTCAACATAGTGATAGTGTGATACATAGGCCTGTTGTAATGTAAAAGCTTGTAGCTGCAGGTCTGTCTGTGGATACTACTCTTAAAAGTTTGCAGCATGAAATAAAAGGTTGCTTAGGATGGATGGCATTGTTAGGATGATACTTATACTGGAAGTGCCTAGGGGGCCCCCAACTTGACATTTGCTGGGGGCCCCCAAAATGCTAACACCGGCCCTGGATACTGGAGCCCCTGGTGGAACTATGGATTAGTTGATCCAGGGCATTGGAATTTATGAATTCCAAGAACCGATGGGCAAATGCGTTGGTACATGAGTAGTTTTCCCAGTTAATGGCAGGGTAGTTGAAATCACCCAGTATTAGGGTGTTTGGGTGTATATTAATTTTTTCAGTATGTTTAGAAAGCTGTAGTGAGAATCTTGGGGCATGTTAGATCTGTAGCAAGCTACAGTTTGACTGCAGTCTTACCTAGTGTTAGTTGCACCTGGATAATTTCAGAAGCATTGTGTTGG
>NC_056733.1:924257021-924342057 GCF_019279795.1 Protopterus annectens | reverse complement strand
CTTTTTTTTTTCCCCTCTGTTTTATTCAATTTTTGGGTTTTTTTTTAATGGTTTTTCATCTGTTTTTTCAATTTTGGGTTTTTTTTTAATGGTTTTTCATCTGTTTTATTTTCCTTTGGGTTTTTTTTTTCCCTTTTTATCATCTTTTTTGCATCATCTCTGGTTTATTTTTCACATGTTGTATCAGTGCTGTTTTCATTGCATATCATTTCTGTTTTTTTTTCAGATGTTGTATCAGTGCTGTTTTCATTGCATATCAGCTCTGGTTTATTTTTCACATGTTGTATCAGTGCTGTTTTCATTGCATATCATCTCTGGTTTATTTTTCACATGTTGTATCAGTGCTGTTTTCATTGCATATCATCTCTGGTTTATTTTCACATGTTGTATCAGTGCTGTTTTCATTGCATATCATCTCTGGTTTATTTTTCACATGTTGTATCAGTGCTGTTTTCATTGCATATCATCTCTGGTTTATTTTTCACATGTTGTATCAGTGCTGTTTTCATTGCATATCATCTCTGGTTTATTTTTCACATGTTGTATCAGTGCTGTTTTCATTGCATATCATCTCTGGTTTATTTTTCACATGTTGTATCAGTGCTGTTTTCATTGCATATCATCTCTGGTTTATTTTTCACATGTTGTATCAGTGCTGTTTTCATTGCATATCATCTCTGGTTTATTTTTCACATGTTGTATCAGTGCTGTTTTCATTGCATATCATCTCTGGTTTATTTTTCACATGTTGTATCAGTGCTGTTTTCATTGCATATCATCTCTGGTTTATTTTTCACATGTTGTATCAGTGCTGTTTTCATTGCATATCATCTCTGGTTTATTTTTCACATGTTGTATCAGTGCTGTTTTCATTGCATATCATCTCTGGTTTATTTTTCACATGTTGTATCAGTGCTGTTTTCATTGCATATCATCTCTGGTTTATTTTTCACATGTTGTATCAGTGCTGTTTTCATTGCATATCATCTCTGGTTTATTTTTCACATGTTGTATCAGTGCTGTTTTCATTGCATATCATCTCTGGTTTATTTTTCACATGTTGTATCAGTGCTGTTTTCATTGCATATCATCTCTGGTTTATTTTTCACATGTTGTATCAGTGCTGTTTTCATTGCATATCATCTCTGGTTTATTTTTCACATGTTGTATCAGTGCTGTTTTCATTGCATATCATCTCTGGTTTATTTTTCACATGTTGTATCAGTGCTGTTTTCATTGCATATCATCTCTGGTTTATTTTTCACATGTTGTATCAGTGCTGTTTTCATTGCATATCATCTCTGGTTTATTTTTCACATGTTGTATCAGTGCTGTTTTCATTGCATATCATCTCTGGTTTATTTTTCACATGTTGTATCAGTGCTGTTTTCATTGCATATCATCTCTGGTTTATTTTTCACATGTTGTATCAGTGCTGTTTTCATTGCATATCATCTCTGGTTTATTTTTCACATGTTGTATCAGTGCTGTTTTCATTGCATATCATCTCTGGTTTATTTTTCACATGTTGTATCAGTGCTGTTTTCATTGCATATCATCTCTGGTTTATTTTTCACATGTTGTATCAGTGCTGTTTTCATTGCATATCATCTCTGGTTTATTTTTCACATGTTGTATCAGTGCTGTTTTCATTGCATATCATCTCTGGTTTATTTTTCACATGTTGTATCAGTGCTGTTTTCATTGCATATCATCTCTGGTTTATTTTTCACATGTTGTATCAGTGCTGTTTTCATTGCATATCATCTCTGGTTTTTTTTCACATGTTGTATCAGTGCTGTTTTCATTGCATATCATCTCTGGTTTATTTTTCACATGTTGTATCAGTGCTGTTTTCATTGCATATCATCTCTGGTTTATTTTTCACATGTTGTATCAGTGCTGTTTTCATTGCATATCATCTCTGGTTTATTTTTCACATGTTGTATCAGTGCTGTTTTCATTGCATATCATCTCTGGTTTATTTTTCACATGTTGTATCAGTGCTGTTTTCATTGCATATCATCTCTGGTTTATTTTTCACATGTTGTATCAGTGCTGTTTTCATTGCATATCATCTCTGGTTTATTTTTCACATGTTGTATCAGTGCTGTTTTCATTGCATATCATCTCTGGTTTTTTTTCACATGTTGTATCAGTGCTGTTTTCATTGCATATCATCTCTGGTTTATTTTTCACATGTTGTATCAGTGCTGTTTTCATTGCATATCATCTCTGGTTTATTTTTCACATGTTGTATCAGTGCTGTTTTCATTGCATATCATCTCTGGTTTATTTTTCACATGTTGTATCAGTGCTGTTTTCATTGCATATCATCTCTGGTTTATTTTTCACATGTTGTATCAGTGCTGTTTTCATTGCATATCATCTCTGGTTTATTTTTCACATGTTGTATCAGTGCTGTTTTCATTGCATATCATCTCTGGTTTATTTTTCACATGTTGTATCAGTGCTGTTTTCATTGCATATCATCTCTGGTTTATTTTTCACATGTTGTATCAGTGCTGTTTTCATTGCATATCATCTCTGGTTTATTTTTCACATGTTGTATCAGTGCTGTTTTCATTGCATATCATCTCTGGTTTATTTTTCACATGTTGTATCAGTGCTGTTTTCATTGCATATCATCTCTGGTTTATTTTTCACATGTTGTATCAGTGCTGTTTTCATTGCATATCATCTCTGGTTTATTTTTCACATGTATCAGTGCTGTTTTCATTGCATATCATCTCTGGTTTATTTTTCACATGTTGTATCAGTGCTGTTTTCATTGCATATCATCTCTGGTTTATTTTTCACATGTTGTATCAGTGCTGTTTTCATTGCATATCATCTCTGGTTTATTTTTCACATGTTGTATCAGTGCTGTTTTCATTGCATATCATCTCTGGTTTATTTTTCATTTGTTGTATCAGTGCTGTTTTCATTGCATATCATCTCTGGTTTATTTTTCACATGTTGTATCAGTGCTGTTTTCATTGCATATCATCTCTGGTTTATTTTTCATTTGTTGTATCAGTGCTGTTTTCATTGCATATCATCTCTGGTTTATTTTCACATGTTGTATCAGTGCTGTTTTCATTGCATATCATCTCTGGTTTATTTTTCAGATGTTGTATCAGTGCTGTTTTCATTGCATATAATCTCTGGTTTATTTTTCAGATGTTGTATCTGTGCTGATTTCATTGCATATCATCCTGGTTTATGTTTCACATGTTGTATCAGTGCTCTTTTCATTGCATATCATCTCTGGTTTGTGTTTCACATGTTGTATAATGCATTGATGCTCATTTATCATTTTTCTTCTTCTTCTTTCAGCTTTTCCTGGTTAGGGGTCACCACAGTTGATCACCTGTTTTCATTTCTTCCTTTCCTCTGCATCATGCTCTGTCACACCAAGCACCTGAATGTCCTCTCTCACCACATCCATAAACCCTACCTTAGGCCTTCTTCTTTTTCTCTTACCTGGCAGCTCCATCCTTAGCATCCTTTTCCCAATATACCCAGCATCCCTCCTCAGCACATGTCCAAACCAACGCAATCTCACCTCTCTTGCTTTTTCTCCAAACTGTCCAACCTGAGCTGACCCTCTAATATACTGATTCCTTATCCTGTTTATCCTAGTCACACCCAGTGCAAATCTTAACATCTTTAACTCTGCCACATTCAGCTGTCTGTTGCCAACATCTGCTGCATAGTTTTATAATATTTATTGTTTGAAACAATGATGCCAACACCTTTATCTGCTCCTTTAATAATTATATGTTTATTGTTTTGTAAAGGTTTAATTGAATCACTTTGTTGTCTAGTCAAATTGGGAATGAAGTAATCATTTTGTTCATCTTATAACGATTATATATGCCTTTTTCAACCACTCTTTCAAAACTTTGTATGTTTAATTTTTGTAATGGAACAAAAGTGCTATTTCTGGTAAAAGGTCTTTATTCTGGTATTGTATTATTTGCAAACATTGATTTCAGCTTCAATGATCATATAAAGTATTTTACTTCTAATAAGGTTTGAGCAATATCAGTTGTGCAGTGAGGAATGAAAGTTAAACCTCAACTAAGTAGATCAAGTTTGTGTTGCGATAACTCATAATCAGATAAGTTAAATACAGTGTTTATTTTCCCAGTCTGACTGTGTGTGACTCATCTTTGGTTGCCCTTGTTTCCATTTGTGTTGTTTCTGCAACTTTTGTTTCTCATGGTTTCATCACCATCACAAAAGGTTGTTTGCTGAGTGTCGGAAAATCCAGTGAGTCAAGTGCGCACATACAGTTAGCATCTAGTATTGTAGGTGTTTCTTCATTTGATGGTTACTGTATAGAATGTGAAATATTTTGCTGTTCTCGTATATGAGAGACACCTACTTGCAGAGTAGAAGCTAAATCCATCTGGTTGTATATGATAGGCTGTGCAGAAGGTGTGTCCATGGAATGGTTTACCTCATTTATATTGGTTTTCTGCCAAATAAAAATGTTCCCATTCTTAAAATCACTTAAATCGTATATAAGCTTCCCTTTTTTGGTTTCTATAAGCTTTTTCTCAAAAGTAGTAATACAATCTAAAGCCTCATGGAATAAGTTAGAAAGTGAATTCAGTTCAATATTCTTAATAAGGCTGGTACATAAAGCTTCCACTTCCTCTTTCAGATCTATCTGAGTCGGTTCAAAGAACCCATTCATTAGCTCCATATAATTAATGGAACAACTCAAGTTTATAAGCTGCTGTCTCTGAAGGAGATCTGGATATTTATTTCTAAATGTGGGGGCTTTAAGTATACACAGACCTCTCTGTACAATTATTTTCTGCAGATGAACATTAAAAGTAAGTCGTTGCCAGTGTAACCCCTTATAGAGTTTAACCTTATTTTCAAATTCATTAATGTTCAGTTTAAAATCTAAAATAAGATCTTTACCTTTTGTCTGTTCATTGTTCTATTGTTGAAAAGTATCAGAATCAGAAAGCAGTGGATTAGATCATACATCTATTAGTTCATGGAACGAGGACAGAACCTTAGGTGGCAGATTGCTCATAGATGGTATTGTAGGAGCTCCTTTATATCTAGCCATGTCCATTAGCACACACCAAAAGCAATGTAGAGAGACAAAAGCATACGGTAAAGGGCAGATCCAAGTTCCAATAGTTCAGTTAAACTAGTAGAAAACAAATCAAACTTCAGAACCACAGCTGTTAATAAAAGGAATAAAACTTTAATAACGCTAATTAAAACAGTCACCAAATGGCTTCTTCAGGCTAAGATAATGTAGTCAAACTTACATCACCGATTAAATAGCTCTCATTTATTAGTGCACCTGTTGTCAGATATTACATAACCAGGGTTTTAAAGCGAAAGCTTCATTTCGACCTGGTTCTGTGTGTGCACTAAACCTGAGTATCCATTTCATTTCTTCTGTCACAGTGAGAAGTTTTAAATCCCCTCCATGATTAGATTGTATCACTACATTCAATATAAGAAATGTAAAATGATGTGCATTATTTGTTTCAGCAATATGACTGTATAGAGAGTTTGTGTAAACACATCTATTAATGTCAGAGAAGTGATTGCATACTCTATCATTATTTAATATATATCTATATCGATATATACAGTATATATATGGTATATATATTTATATATATATTATCTCCAGCAAAAGGTGCACTAATTAATGAGAGCTATTTAATCAGTGATGTAAGTTTGACTACATTATCTTAGCCTGAAGAAGCTATTTGCCAAAAGTTTTAATTAGTGTTATTAAAGTTTTATTCCTAATATTAACTGCTGTGGTTGTGAAGTTTCATTTGTTTTCTACTAGTTTGACTGACCTATTGGAACTTGGATCTGCCGTTTACCATGTGCTTTTGTCTCTCTACGTTGCTTTTGGTGTGTGCTAACAGACATGGCTGGATATAAAGGAGTTCCTACAATACCATCTATGAGTAATCTGCCACCTAGGGTTCCCCCCAAACATCTTTATTAAATGTTCACATATGACAAAGGCAATCTTGCATTTATATTAATGAAAAACATACAAAATGATACCACTTCAGTTGCAGTTTATATCACAGACAGCATTGAAACAACTGTAGTTGCAAACATTATACATCACTTATAAGCCATCCAGTCATTGTCAGTTAAGCATTATATGGCTCATTCAAATCCCCTGCCTCTTAAACCTCATTTCTGCTCTGCATATATTGTTCCCAGAATTCCCATTTTTTTCTATGTAGTTTGCGCCTTCTCTTTTCTAAAGATCCCATTTCTAGTTGTTTTATCTCTGTTACTATATTCACTATTTCTAGTAAAGTTGGTTTAGACTTTGATTTCCATTTTCTAGTAATTGCTTTTTTTTGGAAGCCACCATAATTAGACTCAGCAAGGCTTTGCTATGTCTAAGCAATTCTGATTCTGTAGCATAACTCAAAAAAATCATCTCCCCAGTCAGTCCAATCTGCTCACCCAGCATCGCTGACAGAGCGGTCTGTGGGGAATCCCTAAAGTCTGCCTGCTCATTACATTCTCAAGAAATATGTTCTCCTTTCTTGCCTATCACACCTCACCTGCAGCATTTGCTATCCACCTGAGAAAAAATTATTTGGATCTACTTGGGGTATAAAAATACCTATGTAAACACTTCCAGGCAAAGATCCTAAATTTTCTGGACTTTGTTGTATGTTTGGGAGATATACATATAATCTCCATTGTCCCTTTGTGAATCGTTTATCCAATCTCTCTTCCGAATCCTTTCTAAGCTTCTCTGATTGGTTCTTAGAATTATCATGCAATATTTTATATGCTTTACTAATTATTTATTTTTTAATGGCAGCTTCTGTTATAGATTCTATTAAAAACTCTACCAGTGCTGGTCTTTCATTTAGGATCCCCCTATTTCTTTCTCTTTGCCTATACTCTGATATCAATCCTTGATAGGGAAGGCACTCTCTAACCTGCAGTCCAAAGAAATTATTGGCCTCTTCCCATTCTATTACCTTTCCCTTTCTAGTTATTTGCTCCCAATACCTTGGTTCCTTTGCCAGTTTTCTCTAATAAATTCCAGCCCCTCTTGCCTATTATCTGTTTCCCTGACCACAGCCATCCCTATCAGCAAAATCTCTTTTTGCCACCCTCATGCTGGTTTGGTTCTTAGAATGCTCCCTGCTATTTTATGAATATAATACTCTGTATGATTTTTGGTTGTTTTCCTTAAGAGTCTGCATCCAAAATCCCACTCTCTCCTTATTTCTTGAGCTTCCTCCCTGTAACAGCATCATTCCTTTCCACTATAGTTTTCTGCTTGTACTATGTATAAGAGCCTTAACTGTGTTGCTCTAAAATACCCCCTCAAATTAGGTAATCCTAGTCTGCCTTGTTCTGTTGGTAGAATCAGCTTATCCCACTTGACCCTTGCTGTCTTCCCTTCCTTGATAAAATCCTTCAACTCTTTTCTAATTGCTATCCACAACTTCTCCTCCGGTTGATTAAAGTATGCCTGACCCGTGTATAAGACTAGAGGGACTAAAAACATTTTAACGGCTTGTATCTTAGTATCCATATCCATATAACAAAAAACTTTCAGTTGCTCAATTAGGTTCATAGGTTTATAAATTAGTACTAGGCTGTCTGCCCTTGTGAGCCATTTTAAGCCTAGCCAATTACCCCACATGAGAATCAAACCCTGCACCTTGTGTTTGTAAGTTAAATACCTTAACCATTATAGCAAACTCCCTCCCTGCCATTTATGTGTTATCTTCTATTTAGTCTCTTCTCACATATCCTTAGCTGCCACCACAGAGTCATTTCTAATCCATACACCTAAATACTTAATTTTATCATGTACCCATACATATGGATATTGTTGGGCCAATTTGTGTGTGGGTACATAATTTACTGCTATTGCCTTTGTTTTAGCTTCATTAATTTTGTATCCCTAGAAGATTTGAAATTGTCTTAAAATGTTCCATAAAACTGTAATGTCCCTTTCTGGTTTTGTCATGTATAAAATAATTCTTCTTCTTCTTTTGGCTTTTCCCGGTTAAGGGTCACCACAGCGGATCACCTGTCCGCTCATGATTGGCAGTGGAGTTTTACAGTGTCAAGTTGCCAGCCCAGCTCCCAACCTTCCACAGAAGGTACACACACACATGCACTCACACCTAGGGCCAATTTAGAGTGTCCAATCCACCTGCAGCATGTCTTTGGGATGTGGGAGGAAACCGGATCACCCGGAGGAAACCCATGCGACCACAGGGAGGACATGCAGACTCCGCACAGAAGGCACCCCAGCTGAGGATCGAATCAGAGAACCCTTGCTGTGAGGCAACAATGCTAACCACTGCACCACCGTGGCCGCCAATATCATCTGCAAATAGAGCCAGCTTTTCCTGACTGCCATACCAATTATATCCTTGAATTTCTGAATCCCTTATTTTTCTTTGCCATTGGTTCTAAATATAATGCAAGCAGCAAAGGGGAAAGTGGACACCTCTTACTGGTTCCTCTACTCAAGCAGAAATTATCAGAGAGGATCCCACCCACTTTAATTCATGCCTCTGATCTCTCATATATTCTTCTAATCAATCTTATACCTGTATCAGGGAAAGCAAATGCTTCCATTGCCCTGCTCATGAAGTCCCAGTCTACTCTGTCAAATGCTTTCACTGCATCAAGACCCACCAATAAAAGTGGCATTTCCTTGCATTCTGCTTCCCTCTGGATCATCAGTGTTACGTTAATGTTATCAAATGTTTGCCTCCCCTCCACAAAACCACACTGATCCATATCTGTCAATTTTTGTATCACTTCTGCCATTTTTTTTAGCTATTATAGATATAACACTTTATAATCATGGTTTAGCATTGAAATGGGCCTGTTTGAAGCTGGATCCGATGGATCCTCACTCTGTTTAGGTATTACCATTACCACCGCTTTCTTCCAGGATGTTGGTACTTCTGTTCCTCTTAAAATACTGTTAAACAAAACCTTCCAGATCTTTGTCAGTTTTTTCCCTCCAAACTTCCACAGGAATGCCATCTATTCCTGGGGACTTTCCTATAGATTGGTCATACATAGCCATTTTTATCTCATCTCTTCCTGTCTTAACTGTTAGTAATTGAGCTTCATCTACCTCCAACTTTGGCATATTTAATTCTGCCATAAACATTTCAATTTGTACAGTTTCTTGATTTCCATATTTCTCTGCTTTATACAAATTTTCATAACATTTTTGAAATATTTCTAATACTTCTACAGGATCTCTTGCTATTTTTCTTGTTATAGGCTCCCTAAGTTTGACGATAGCCCTTTCCACTTTCTGTTTCCTGAGGTGTTGTGCTAAAAGATTTTGTGCTCTAGAAGTATTATCAAAAAGCAGTTGCTTAACATTAGTCTTTCTAAACTCGTGCATATTATCAAGGTAATCTCTTATTTTCTGTTTATCATTCTGCAGTTGTTCCTTTTCTTGTTCTGAGAGATTCCCCCTATTTTGCAATACTTTAACAGTTGTCAATCCCTCTAAATAACCTCCTTTTCTTCTATTTCCAACCTAGTTTTAAACTCCACTTAATTTTATCCCACTCCTTAGCTATGTTTTCATAAGATAATTCTATCGTCTCTAGTAGCTCCTGATTAATTCCACAACCCATTCCTTAAATTCCTCTCTTTTCAACCGATAGGTGAGGAAGTGCCAGTGTTTTATTTTTATTTCATTACCTTGCATTTTTATTTTAGTTATTATTTGTGCATGATCTGTAATAGTTATTGGATGCATTTCAGGACCTTCAATTAAATGCACATATTCCTGTGAGATATAAAATCTATGTAGCCTAGCCCATTTTTTTGTATCTCTGTGATAATATGTAAATTCACTCCAAACTCCTAGTACTGAATTTGCATCTTCCATGCCAAACATCTTCATAAATTTCTTTACAAATCTACCCTCCCTTGTTATATTTTCCCTCCTAGGCCCCCCAGACACATATTCACTGATGCAAACCAAATTCCAGTCTTCACCTATAAGTAATATTCCTTGCTGAAAACTGATTATTTCTCCCAGAATTTTCTTAAGCTCCATTGTAGCAGTTTTGGGGGGGTGTAAATGCATGCCAGTGTAATTCCCCCTCCCTACCCATTAGCCCCTTAGTACTGTGTATCTTCCATTATTATCTTATTATCCTCCCTGTCACTATTGGAGCTCCTCTTTTCCTTTGCCCCAGATATTTCACTGAATAACCATCCTGAAAACCTTTCTTTATCAAATGCACATGTTCAATCCTTTCCAAATGTGTCTCCTGTAGCATAGCTATTTGCACTCTACATTTTTAAATATAGTTCAGTACTCTTTTTTTTATATTTATCTGTAAGACCGTTCAGATTGAAAGACATTACAGAAACCATAATTTTCTTATATAGTTATTATTACCACATTTTATATATAAGTACTCTTTTGCTAACTGTATAGTGCCAACTTTTATGTTATATGTATACACTGTTTGTCAGGTTGGTCTTTTATGCAGTTGTTGGCATAATGGTTAGGTGCTTGCCTTACAAACACAGGGTGCAGGGTTTTATTCTCACGTGATAATTGACTAGGCTTAAAATGGCCCACAAGGGCAGTTAGCCTATCTTACATTACTTTTTTTTTTTTTTTTTTTTTTTTTGAAAGCCCTTAAACATAACAAACAACCTTCCCCTAATTTTGTGCCTATGTCACATCTTACGTTACTTTTTGGGTTTTTTTGAAAGCCCTTAAACATAACAAGCAACCCCCAAAAAAAACCCTCATAAAACCTATGAACTTAACAATAACACACAAAACTATGTACATCTTCAAATATTGAAGTTTTTGCTTTCTAATAAGAACATAAGTTTTAAGTTGATAGCTACACAGACAGGCTAAAGTTAACCAAAAAGAAAGGTTAGCCATGCTAAGACGCATGGTACAGCCTGTGCTATTAGCAAGAGTTATTTGATTTTATATATCGTTATAACTCCCCCAGTTGAGAAAACACTTGAATGCTTTCAATAAACCCTTCTTCCAAGCCATTTCTCTTTATTAAATTGTCTTCTAGTGACATGCAGATCAGACACAAAACTGCTAAGGGTGCCTTGTTTATTAGAAAAAAGCTTTACAATATTCAATATTCTTTTTCATTTACATGCTTTGTAGTAAACTTGTTACTGAATAATGCCTATGTTTTTTACCCAGCCATTTCCCTATAACTTATTTTTCTTTTGTCATACTCTCTTAACCAGACCCTTCCACTCTCCCCCACTTCTCCCCTCCTCACTTTTTTTTCATTGTAGTGCCTACATTTCCCAAAACTGAACAAAGAAAAAGAGACAAGAAGGGTGAACAAGAAAAAACAAAAGCACCTGTTTATATTAGCATCACCATTGCCATTAAAAAAAACTGAGAGAACTGTACTTCTAGTCTAACTGGTTTTGTATTATCTTAAAAGCTGTCTCACCTGGGAAAACCCCTGATTGTTTTCAGGGAACATTATATCCTAGTCAATTTCTCTGTTTGTTTCACTTCTTTTCCCTCAGCCAATCCCCTTCCACCAGACTGTCTCCAGTTTCTCTTTATCGGATTGTCTCCATGGAGGCATGAAGAACAGCTGCAGAAATGCTACTTAGTATACATATTTGCAAGTGTTAGAAAAAAGGCCTCATAATATTCTATATTCTTTTTCATTTACTTGCTCTCTGTCCTAAAACAAAGGTCCTTAATCAGTCATTTCCTCATGCAAGAATGAAAAAAGCACATTAATTTGAACTCTGTCATGCCCCCTTGACCAGGCTCCCTTTCTTTGTATCATAGAAAAAACAAATGAGCGTTACACCACAATAAAGTCACTGATAAAAATACATATTTTGTAATCCACAGTAGAGATGCTGTTTGAATGCAAAAAGAAACCCTGTGTAAAGAACGGACAAGCGCTTTCAGCTATAAAAGCCTTCTTCAGATCCGATAAGTCATCCGGGTTTCCAAGTTTAAAAAATCATTGATTGGTCAGATTTTTGTGAATGACGTTTAGAGAATGAGTTTCAAAGAACGAACACCTTATGATTATGATCAGACTTTGTCTTTTCCTTTGTTTGGTCTATTTTTTCATTTTAATCAATTTTAATAAAGGAACTTTTTAACCTTAGGGACAAAGGATTCTAGTTGCAGCCCTTGGATGTGTGTATATCATGACTCCCCTGATTGGCTATGATCCTATGAGTAGTTGAAACTAATGAATATGGAGTGTTTTTTTGTCGTTGGTTCTATTGGATGCCTATGATTTTTTAAACTTGGAAACCTGGATGATTTATTGGATCTGAAGAAGGCTTTAATAGCTGAAAGCGCTTGTCCGTTCTTTACACAGGATTTCTTTTTGCATTCAAACAGCGTCTCTACTGTGGATTACAAAATATGTATTTTCATCAGTGACTTTATTGTGGTGTAATGCTCATCTGTTTTTTCTACGTTTGTGTTTTGCTGTTGAGCATTCTTTAGCGGACTTCAATTCTTTTATTGTTTTGGTGTTTTAGTTTGTTGTGTACTCTGCACACATTTCCATGTGTTTCTCCTCATTGCAAACTGTTAACTTGTCTTATGCTTGCTGTTATACCAGAAATGGAAAGAAAGAAGATAGTAACATGATTCACGTTAGGTACGTCTAATCCTTTAATACAGCTAAACTTAGAGACAACAAATTTTGTGACAGCTGATATGGATAAAACTAATATGGGATTTGAGCACATTTTTAAAACTGTAGAAAATGCTGCTTACTAATTAAAGAGACTGCAAATGCAGCGCTTCCATATGGAAGCCTGCCTCCACCATCAAGTTATACCGAGAGGCCTTAGGGTTAGGTGTATGCCCAGCTATGGAAACACCTACCCTGAACTTCTGGCTAAATGGCAAGCTATTAACATACAGACCAGCTTCAATTATATGAAGCTGCTGATAGACTTCTTTAAGCCTCAAGAAGAAGAAATTAGTGCTGTGATAGAAGATAAACAGAAGGAGCTGGAGAGTATGAATCTATCTGAAAATAATTTTATGAAATTGGAGATTCTGCAAGATAAGTTGGCAGCTTAAGAGGTGAAATTAAAAGGAATCAAGAGTCAAAAATTAATGAGGGACTTCAATGATATATGGAAAGGACATTTGTTCGAATGGCCGAGAGCTGATAACAATGTCCAATATGTATACGAAAGGGAGAAAGGAATATAGAAAGGAAAGATACACCTTTACATGATAATTCTGTTAACCACAGACCTCGAGAAGTATTGATTAGTATATGAAAGGGAGAAAGGAATATAGAAAGGAAAGATACACCTTTACATGATAATTCTGTTAACCACAGACCTCGAGAAGTATTGATTAGTATATGAAAGGGAGAAAGGAATATAGAAAGGAAAGATAGACATTTACATGATAATTCTGTTAACCACAGACATCGAGAAGTATTGATTAGTATACGAAAGGGAGAAAGGAATATAGAAAGGAAAGATACACCTTTACATGATAATTCTGTTAACCACAGACCTCGAGAAGTATTGATTAGTATACGAAAGGGAGAAAGGAATATAGAAAGGAAAGATACACATTTACATGATAATTCTGTTAACCACAGACGTCGAGAAGTATTGATTAGTATACGAAAGGGAGAAAGGAATATAGAAAGGAAAGATACACATTTACATGATAATTCTGTTAACCACAGACATCGAGAAGTATTGATTAGTATACGAAAGGGAGAAAGGAATATAGAAAGGAAAGATACACATTTACATGATAATTCTGTTAACCACAGACCTAGAAGTATTGATTAGTATACGAAGGGAGAAAGGAATATAGAAAGGAAAGATACACATTTACATGATAATTCTGTTAACCACAGACATCGAGAAGTATTGATTAGTATACGAAAGGGAGAAAGGAATATAGAAAGGAAAGATACACATTTACATGATAATTCTGTTAACCACAGACCTCGAGAAGTATTGATTAGTATACTAAAGGGAGAAAGGAATATAGAAAGGAAAGATACACATTTACATGATAATTCTGTTAACCACAGACCTCGAGAAGTATTGATTAGTATATGAAAGGGAGAAAGGAATATAGAAAGGAAAGATACACATTTACATGATAATTCTGTTAACCACAGACCTCGAAGTATTGATTAGTATACGAAAGGGAGAAAGGAATATAGAAAGGAAAGATACACATTTACATGATAATTCTGTTAACCACAGACCTCGAGAAGTATTGATTAGTATATGAAAGGGAGAAAGGAATATAGAAAGGAAAGATACACATTTACATGATAATTCTGTTAACCACAGACCTCAAGAAGTATTGATTAGTATACGAAAGGGAGAAAGGAATATAGAAAGGAAAGATACACATTTACATGATAATTCTGTTAACCACAGACCTCGAGAAGTATTGATTAGTATACGAAAGGGAGAAAGGAATATAGAAAGGAAAGATACACCTTTACATGATAATTCTGTTAACCACAGACCTCGAGAAGTATTGATTAGTATACGAAGGGAGAAAGGAATATAGAAAGGAAAGATACACATTTACATGATAATTCTGTTAACCACAGACATCGAGAAGTATTGATTAGTATACTAAAGGGAGAAAGGAATATAGAAAGGAAAGATACACATTTACATGATAATTCTGTTAACCACAGACATCGAGAAGTATTGATTAGTATACGAAAGGGAGAAAGGAATATAGAAAGGAAAGATACACATTTACATGATAATTCTGTTAACCACAGACATCGAGAAGTATTGATTAGTATACGAAAGGGAGAAAGGAATATAGAAAGGAAAGATACACCTTTACATGATAATTCTGTTAACCACAGACCTCGAGAAGTATTGATTAGTATACTAAAGGGAGAAAGGAATATAGAAAGGAAAGATACACATTTACATGATAATTCTGTTAACCACAGACCTCGAGAAGTATTGATTAGTATAATAAAGGGAGAAAGGAATATAGAAAGGAAAGATACACATTTACATGATAATTCTGTTAACCACAGACATCGAGAAGTATTGATTAGTATACTAAAGGGAGAAAGGAATATAGAAAGGAAAGATACACATTTACATGATAATTCTGTTAACCACAGACATCGAGAAGTATTGATTAGTATACGAAAGGGAGAAAGGAATATAGAAAGGAAAGATACACATTTACATGATAATTCTGTTAACCACAGACATCGAGAAGTATTGATTAGTATACGAAAGGGAGAAAGGAATATAGAAAGGAAAGATACACCTTTACATGATAATTCTGTTAACCACAGACCTCGAGAAATATTGATTAGTATATGAAAGGGAGAAAGGAATATAGAAAGGAAAGATACACATTTACATGATAATTCTGTTAACCACAGACCTCGAGAAGTATTGATTAGTATACGAAAGGGAGAAAGGAATATAGAAAGGAAAGATACACCTTTACATGATAATTCTGTTAACCACAGACCTCGAGAAGTATTGATTAGTATACGAAAGGGAGAAAGGAATATAGAAAGGAAAGATACACATTTACATGATAATTCTGTTAACCACAGACCTCGAGAAGTATTGATTAGTATACGAAAGGGAGAAAGGAATATAGAAAGGAAAGATACACATTTACATGATAATTCTGTTAACCACAGACATCGAGAAGTATTGATTAGTATACGAAAGGGAGAAAGGAATATAGAAAGGAAAGATACACCTTTACATGATAATTCTGTTAACCACAGACCTCGAGAAGTATTGATTAGTATACGAAAGGGAGAAAGCAATATAGAAAGGAAAGATACACATTTACATGATAATTCTGTTAACCACAGACCTCGAGAAGTATTGATTAGTATATGAAAGGGAGAAAGGAATATAGAAAGGAAAGATACACCTTTACATGATAATTCTGTTAACCACAGACATCGAGAAGTATTGATTAGTATACGAAAGGGAGAAAGGAATATAGAAAGGAAAGATACACATTTACATGATAATTCTGTTAACCACAGACCTCGAGAAGTATTGATTAGTATACGAAAGGGAGAAAGGAATATAGAAAGGAAAGATACACCTTTACATGATAATTCTGTTAACCACAGACCTCGAGAAGTATTGATTAGTATATGAAAGGGAGAAAGGAATATAGAAAGGAAAGATACACATTTACATGATAATTCTGTTAACCACAGACCTCGAGAAGTATTGATTAGTATACGAAAGGGAGAAAGGAATATAGAAAGGAAAGATACACATTTACATGATAATTCTGTTAACCACAGACCTCGAGAAGTATTGATTAGTATACGAAAGGGAGAAAGGAATATAGAAAGGAAAGATACACATTTACATGATAATTCTGTTAACCACAGACCTCGAGAAGTATTGATTAGTATATGAAAGGGAGAAAGGAATATAGAAAGGAAAGATACACCTTTACATGATAATTCTGTTAACCACAGACCTCGAGAAGTATTGATTAGTATACGAAAGGGAGAAAGGAATATAGAAAGGAACGATACACCTTTACATGATAATTCTGTTAACCACAGACCTCGAGAAGTATTGATTAGTATACGAAAGGGAGAAAGGAATATAGAAAGGAAAGATACACATTTACATGATAATTCTGTTAACCACAGACCTCGAGAAGTATTGATTAGTATACGAAAGGGAGAAAGGAATATAGAAAGGAAAGATACACATTTACATGATAATTCTGTTAACCACAGACCTCGAGAAGTATTGATTAGTATATGAAAGGGAGAAAGGAATATAGAAAGGAAAGATACACCTTTACATGATAATTCTGTTAACCACAGACATCGAGAAGTATTGATTAGTATACTAAAGGGAGAAAGGAATATAGAAAGGAAAGATACACATTTACATGATAATTCTGTTAACCACAGACCTCGAGAAGTATTGATTAGTATACGAAGGGAGAAAGGAATATAGAAAGGAAAGATACACCTTTACATGATAATTCTGTTAACCACAGACCTCGAGAAGTATTGATTAGTATATGAAAGGGAGAAAGGAATATAGAAAGGAAAGATACACATTTACATGATAATTCTGTTAACCACAGACCTCGAGAAGTATTGATTAGTATACGAAAGGGAGAAAGGAATATAGAAAGGAAAGATACACATTTACATGATAATTCTGTTAACCACAGACCTCGAGAAGTATTGATTAGTATACGAAAGGGAGAAAGGAATATAGAAAGGAAAGATACACATTTACATGATAATTCTGTTAACCACAGACCTCGAGAAGTATTGATTAGTATATGAAAGGGAGAAAGGAATATAGAAAGGAAAGATACACCTTTACATGATAATTCTGTTAACCACAGACCTCGAGAAGTATTGATTAGTATATGAAAGGGAGAAAGGAATATAGAAAGGAAAGATACACCTTTACATGATAATTCTGTTAACCACAGACCTCGAGAAGTATTGATTAGTATATGAAAGGGAGAAAGGAATATAGAAAGGAAAGATACACATTTACATGATAATTCTGTTAACCACAGACCTCGAGAAGTATTGATTAGTATACGAAAGGGAGAAAGGAATATAGAAAGGAAAGATACACATTTACATGATAATTCTGTTAACCACAGACCTCGAGAAGTATTGATTAGTATACGAAAGGGAGAAAGGAATATAGAAAGGAAAGATACACCTTTACATGATAATTCTGTTAACCACAGACCTCGAGAAGTATTGATTAGTATATGAAAGGGAGAAAGGAATATAGAAAGGAAAGATACACCTTTACATGATAATTCTGTTAACCACAGACCTCGAGAAGTATTGATTAGTATACGAAAGGGAGAAAGGAATATAGAAAGGAAAGATACACATTTACATGATAATTCTGTTAACCACAGACCTCGAGAAGTATTGATTAGTATACGAAAGGGAGAAAGGAATATAGAAAGGAAAGATACACATTTACATGATAATTCTGTTAACCACAGACCTCGAGAAGTATTGATTAGTATACGAAAGGGAGAAAGGAATATAGAAAGGAAAGATACACATTTACATGATAATTCTGTTAACCACAGACCTCGAGAAGTATTGATTAGTATACGAAAGGGAGAAAGGAATATAGAAAGGAAAGATACACCTTTACATGATAATTCTGTTAACCACAGACCTCGAGAAGTATTGATTAGTATATGAAAGGGAGAAAGGAATATAGAAAGGAAAGATACACATTTACATGATAATTCTGTTAACCACAGACCTCGAGAAGTATTGATTAGTATATGAAAGGGAGAAAGGAATATAGAAAGGAAAGATACACCTTTACATGATAATTCTGTTAACCACAGACCTCGAGAAGTATTGATTAGTATATGAAAGGGAGAAAGGAATATAGAAAGGAAAGATACACATTTACATGATAATTCTGTTAACCACAGACCTCGAGAAGTATTGATTAGTATACGAAAGGGAGAAAGGAATATAGAAAGGAAAGATACACATTTACATGATAATTCTGTTAACCACAGACCTCGAGAAGTATTGATTAGTATACGAAAGGGAGAAAGGAATATAGAAAGGAAAGATACACATTTACATGATAATTCTGTTAACCACAGACCTCGAGAAGTATTGATTAGTATATGAAAGGGAGAAAGGAATATAGAAAGGAAAGATACACCTTTACATGATAATTCTGTTAACCACAGACCTCGAGAAGTATTGATTAGTATACGAAAGGGAGAAAGGAATATAGAAAGGAAAGATACACCTTTACATGATAATTCTGTTAACCACAGACCTCGAGAAGTATTGATTAGTATACGAAAGGGAGAAAGGAATATAGAAAGGAAAGATACACATTTACATGATAATTCTGTTAACCACAGACCTCGAGAAGTATTGATTAGTATACGAAAGGGAGAAAGGAATATAGAAAGGAAAGATACACATTTACATGATAATTCTGTTAACCACAGACCTCGAGAAGTATTGATTAGTATATGAAAGGGAGAAAGGAATATAGAAAGGAAAGATACACCTTTACATGATAATTCTGTTAACCACAGACATCGAGAAGTATTGATTAGTATACGAAAGGGAGAAAGGAATATAGAAAGGAAAGATACACATTTACATGATAATTCTGTTAACCACAGACCTCGAGAAGTATTGATTAGTATATGAAAGGGAGAAAGGAATATAGAAAGGAAAGATACACCTTTACATGATAATTCTGTTAACCACAGACCTCGAGAAGTATTGATTAGTATATGAAAGGGAGAAAGGAATATAGAAAGGAAAGATACACATTTACATGATAATTCTGTTAACCACAGACCTCGAGAAGTATTGATTAGTATACGAAAGGGAGAAAGGAATATAGAAAGGAAAGATACACATTTACATGATAATTCTGTTAACCACAGACCTCGAGAAGTATTGATTAGTATATGAAAGGGAGAAAGGAATATAGAAAGGAAAGATACACATTTACATGATAATTCTGTTAACCACAGACCTCGAGAAGTATTGATTAGTATATGAAAGGGAGAAAGGAATATAGAAAGGAAAGATACACATTTACATGATAATTCTGTTAACCACAGACCTCGAGAAGTATTGATTAGTATATGAAAGGGAGAAAGGAATATAGAAAGGAAAGATACACATTTACATGATAATTCTGTTAACCACAGACCTCGAGAAGTATTGATTAGTATATGAAAGGGAGAAAGGAATATAGAAAGGAAAGATACACATTTACATGATAATTCTGTTAACCACAGACCTCGAGAAGTATTGATTAGTATATGAAAGGGAGAAAGGAATATAGAAAGGAAAGATACACATTTACATGATAATTCTGTTAACCACAGACCTCGAGAAGTATTGATTAGTATATGAAAGGGAGAAAGGAATATAGAAAGGAAAGATACACCTTTACATGATAATTCTGTTAACCACAGACCTCGAGAAGTATTGATTAGTATATGAAAGGGAGAAAGGAATATAGAAAGGAAAGATACACATTTACATGATAATTCTGTTAACCACAGACCTCGAGAAGTATTGATTAGTATATGAAAGGGAGAAAGGAATATAGAAAGGAAAGATACACATTTACATGATAATTCTGTTAACCACAGACCTCGAGAAGTATTGATTAGTATATGAAAGGGAGAAAGGAATATAGAAAGGAAAGATACACATTTACATGATAATTCTGTTAACCACAGACCTCGAGAAGTATTGATTAGTATATGAAAGGGAGAAAGGAATATAGAAAGGAAAGATACACATTTACATGATAATTCTGTTAACCACAGACCTCGAGAAGTATTGATTAGTATATGAAAGGGAGAAAGGAATATAGAAAGGAAAGATACACATTTACATGATAATTCTGTTAACCACAGACCTCGAGAAGTATTGATTAGTATATGAAAGGGAGAAAGGAATATAGAAAGGAAAGATACACATTTACATGATAATTCTGTTAACCACAGACCTCGAGAAGTATTGATTAGTATATGAAAGGGAGAAAGGAATATAGAAAGGAAAGATACACATTTACATGATAATTCTGTTAACCACAGACCTCGAGAAGTATTGATTAGTATATGAAAGGGAGAAAGGAATATAGAAAGGAAAGATACACATTTACATGATAATTCTGTTAACCACAGACCTCGAGAAGTATTGATTAGTATATGAAAGGGAGAAAGGAATATAGAAAGGAAAGATACACATTTACATGATAATTCTGTTAACCACAGACCTCGAGAGTATTGATTAGTATATGAAAGGGAGAAAGGAATATAGAAAGGAAAGATACACCTTTACATGATAATTCTGTTAACCACAGACCTCGAGAAGTATTGATTAGTATATGAAAGGGAGAAAGGAATATAGAAAGGAAAGATACACATTTACATGATAATTCTGTTAACCACAGACCTCGAGAAGTATTGATTAGTATATGAAAGGAGAAAGGAATATAGAAAGGAAAGATACACATTTACATGATAATTCTGTTAACCACAGACCTCGAGAAGTATTGATTAGTATATGAAAGGGAGAAAGGAATATAGAAAGGAAAGATACACATTTACATGATAATTCTGTTAACCACAGACCTCGAGAAGTATTGATTAGTATATGAAAGGGAGAAAGGAATATAGAAAGGAAAGATACACCTTTACATGATAATTCTGTTAACCACAGACCTCGAGAAGTATTGATTAGTATATGAAAGGGAGAAAGGAATATAGAAAGGAAAGATACACATTTACATGATAATTCTGTTAACCACAGACCTCGAGAAGTATTGATTAGTATATGAAAGGGAGAAAGGAATATAGAAAGGAAAGATACACATTTACATGATAATTCTGTTAACCACAGACCTCGAGAAGTATTGATTAGTATATGAAAGGGAGAAAGGAATATAGAAAGGAAAGATACACATTTACATGATAATTCTGTTAACCACAGACCTCGAGAAGTATTGATTAGTATATGAAAGGGAGAAAGGAATATAGAAAGGAAAGATACACCTTTACATGATAATTCTGTTAACCACAGACCTCGAGAAGTATTGATTAGTATATGAAAGGGAGAAAGGAATATAGAAAGGAAAGATACACCTTTACATGATAATTCTGTTAACCACAGACCTCGAGAAGTATTGATTAGTATATGAAAGGGAGAAAGGAATATAGAAAGGAAAGATACACATTTACATGATAATTCTGTTAACCACAGACCTCGAGAAGTATTGATTAGTATATGAAAGGGAGAAAGGAATATAGAAAGGAAAGATACACATTTACATGATAATTCTGTTAACCACAGACCTCGAGAAGTATTGATTAGTATATGAAAGGGAGAAAGGAATATAGAAAGGAAAGATACACCTTTACATGATAATTCTGTTAACCACAGACATCGAGAAGTATTGATTAGTATATGAAAGGGAGAAAGGAATATAGAAAGGAAAGATACACATTTACATGATAATTCTGTTAACCACAGACCTCGAGAAGTATTGATTAGTATATGAAAGGGAGAAAGGAATATAGAAAGGAAAGATACACATTTACATGATAATTCTGTTAACCACAGACATCGAGAAGTATTGATTAGTATATGAAAGGGAGAAAGGAATATAGAAAGGAAAGATACACCTTTACATGATAATTCTGTTAACCACAGACCTCGAGAAGTATTGATTAGTATATGAAAGGGAGAAAGGAATATAGAAAGGAAAGATACACCTTTACATGATAATTCTGTTAACCACAGACCTCGAGAAGTATTGATTAGTATATGAAAGGG
The DNA here is from genome assembly GCF_019279795.1 of Protopterus annectens. Classification (NCBI taxonomy): domain Eukaryota; kingdom Metazoa; phylum Chordata; order Ceratodontiformes; family Protopteridae; genus Protopterus; species Protopterus annectens. Next base: position 924,319,651 of record NC_056733.1, on the reverse strand, counting down.
AGAAAGGAATATAGAAAGGAAAGATACACATTTACATGATAATTCTGTTAACCACAGACCTCGAGAAGTATTGATTAGTATATGAAAGGGAGAAAGGAATATAGAAAGGAAAGATACACATTTACATGATAATTCTGTTAACCACAGACCTCGAGAAGTATTGATTAGTATATGAAAGGGAGAAAGGAATATAGAAAGGAAAGATACACCTTTACATGATAATTCTGTTAACCACAGACCTCGAGAAGTATTGATTAGTATATGAAAGGGAGAAAGGAATATAGAAAGGAAAGATACACATTTACATGATAATTCTGTTAACCACAGACCTCGAGAAGTATTGATTAGTATATGAAAGGGAGAAAGGAATATAGAAAGGAAAGATACACATTTACATGATAATTCTGTTAACCACAGACATCGAGAAGTATTGATTAGTATATGAAAGGGAGAAAGGAATATAGAAAGGAAAGATACACCTTTACATGATAATTCTGTTAACCACAGACCTCGAGAAGTATTGATTAGTATATGAAAGGGAGAAAGGAATATAGAAAGGAAAGATACACCTTTACATGATAATTCTGTTAACCACAGACCTCGAGAAGTATTGATTAGTATATGAAAGGGAGAAAGGAATATAGAAAGGAAAGATACACATTTACATGATAATTCTGTTAACCACAGACCTCGAGAAGTATTGATTAGTATACGAAAGGGAGAAAGGAATATAGAAAGGAAAGATACACCTTTACATGATAATTCTGTTAACCACAGACCTCGAGAAGTATTGATTAGTATATGAAAGGGAGAAAGGAATATAGAAAGGAAAGATACACCTTTACATGATAATTCTGTTAACCACAGACCTCGAGAAGTATTGATTAGTATATGAAAGGGAGAAAGGAATATAGAAAGGAAAGATACACATTTACATGATAATTCTGTTAACCACAGACCTCGAGAAGTATTGATTAGTATATGAAAGGGAGAAAGGAATATAGAAAGGAAAGATACACATTTACATGATAATTCTGTTAACCACAGACATCGAGAAGTATTGATTAGTATATGAAAGGGAGAAAGGAATATAGAAAGGAAAGATACACCTTTACATGATAATTCTGTTAACCACAGACCTCGAGAAGTATTGATTAGTATATGAAAGGGAGAAAGGAATATAGAAAGGAAAGATACACCTTTACATGATAATTCTGTTAACCACAGACCTCGAGAAGTATTGATTAGTATATGAAAGGGAGAAAGGAATATAGAAAGGAAAGATACACATTTACATGATAATTCTGTTAACCACAGACCTCGAGAAGTATTGATTAGTATATGAAAGGGAGAAAGGAATATAGAAAGGAAAGATACACATTTACATGATAATTCTGTTAACCACAGACCTCGAGAAGTATTGATTAGTATATGAAAGGGAGAAAGGAATATAGAAAGGAAAGATACACCTTTACATGATAATTCTGTTAACCACAGACCTCGAGAAGTATTGATTAGTATATGAAAGGGAGAAAGGAATATAGAAAGGAAAGATACACCTTTACATGATAATTCTGTTAACCACAGACCTCGAGAAGTATTGATTAGTATATGAAAGGGAGAAAGGAATATAGAAAGGAAAGATACACATTTACATGATAATTCTGTTAACCACAGACCTCGAGAAGTATTGATTAGTATACGAAAGGGAGAAAGGAATATAGAAAGGAAAGATACACATTTACATGATAATTCTGTTAACCACAGACCTCGAGAAGTATTGATTAGTATACGAAAGGGAGAAAGGAATATAGAAAGGAAAGATACACCTTTACATGATAATTCTGTTAACCACAGACCTCGAGAAGTATTGATTAGTATATGAAAGGGAGAAAGGAATATAGAAAGGAAAGATACACCTTTACATGATAATTCTGTTAACCACAGACCTCGAGAAGTATTGATTAGTATACGAAAGGGAGAAAGGAATATAGAAAGGAAAGATACACCTTTACATGATAATTCTGTTAACCACAGACCTCGAGAAGTATTGATTAGTATACGAAAGGGAGAAAGGAATATAGAAAGGAAAGATACACCTTTACATGATAATTCTGTTAACCACAGACCTCGAGAAGTATTGATTAGTATAAAAGGGAGAAAGGAATATAGAAAGGAAAGATACACATTTACATGATAATTCTGTTAACCACAGACCTCGAGAAGTATTGATTAGTATACGAAAGGGAGAAAGGAATATAGAAAGGAAAGATACACCTTTACATGATAATTCTGTTAACCACAGACCTCGAGAAGTATTGATTAGTATACGAAAGGGAGAAAGGAATATAGAAAGGAAAGATACACCTTTACATGATAATTCTGTTAACCACAGACCTCGAGAAGTATTGATTAGTATATGAAAGGGAGAAAGGAATATAGAAAGGAAAGATACACCTTTACATGATAATTCTGTTAACCACAGACATCGAGAAGTTTTGATTAGTATATGAAAGGGAGAAAGGAATATAGAAAGGAAAGATACACCTTTACATGATAATTCTGTTAACCACAGACATCGAGAAGTATTGATTAGTATATGAAAGGGAGAAAGGAATATAGAAAGGAACGATACACCTTTACATGATAATTCTGTTAACCACAGACCTCGAGAAGTATTGATTAGTATACGAAAGGGAGAAAGGAATATAGAAAGGAAAGATACACATTTACATGATAATTCTGTTAACCACAGACCTCGAGAAGTATTGATTAGTATATGAAAGGGAGAAAGGAATATAGAAAGGAAAGATACACCTTTACATGATAATTCTGTTAACCACAGACCTCGAGAAGTATTGATTAGTATACGAAAGGGAGAAAGGAATATAGAAAGGAAAGATACACCTTTACATGATAATTCTGTTAACCACAGACCTCGAGAAATATTGATTAGTATACGAAAGGGAGAAAGGAATATAGAAAGGAAAGATACACCTTTACATGATAATTCTGTTAACCACAGACCTCGAGAAGTATTGATTAGTATACAAAAGGGAGAAAGGAATATAGAAAGGAAAGATACACCTTTACATGATAATTCTGTTAACCACAGACCTCGAGAAGTATTGATTAGTATACGAAAGGGAGAAAGGAATATAGAAAGGAAAGATACACATTTACATGATAATTCTGTTAACCACAGACCTCGAGAAGTATTGATTAGTATATGAAAGGGAGAAAGGAATATAGAAAGGAAAGATACACCTTTACATGATAATTCTGTTAACCACAGACCTCGAGAAGTATTGATTAGTATACGAAAGGGAGAAAGGAATATAGAAAGGAAAGATACACATTTACATGATAATTCTGTTAACCACAGACATCGAGAAGTATTGATTAGTATACGAAAGGGAGAAAGGAATATAGAAAGGAAAGATACACATTTACATGATAATTCTGTTAACCACAGACCTCGAGAAGTATTGATTAGTATACGAAAGGGAGAAAGGAATATAGAAAGGAAAGATACACCTTTACATGATAATTCTGTTAACCACAGACCTCGAGAAGTATTGATTAGTATACGAAAGGGAGAAAGGAATATAGAAAGGAAAGATACACATTTACATGATAATTCTGTTAACCACAGACCTCGAGAAGTATTGATTAGTATATGAAAGGGAGAAAGGAATATAGAAAGGAAAGATACACCTTTACATGATAATTCTGTTAACCACAGACCTCGAGAAGTATTGATTAGTATATGAAAGGGAGAAAGGAATATAGAAAGGAAAGATACACCTTTACATGATAATTCTGTTAACCACAGACCTCGAGAAGTATTGATTAGTATACGAAAGGGAGAAAGGAATATAGAAAGGAAAGATACACATTTACATGATAATTCTGTTAACCACAGACCTCGAGAAGTATTGATTAGTATATGAAAGGGAGAAAGGAATATAGAAAGGAAAGATACACCTTTACATGATAATTCTGTTAACCACAGACCTCGAGAAATATTGATTAGTATATGAAAGGGAGAAAGGAATATAGAAAGGAAAGATACACCTTTACATGATAATTCTGTTAACCACAGACCTCGAGAAGTATTGATTAGTATATGAAAGGGAGAAAGGAATATAGAAAGGAAAGATACACATTTACATGATAATTCTGTTAACCACAGACCTCGAGAAGTATTGATTAGTATATGAAAGGGAGAAAGGAATATAGAAAGGAAAGATACACCTTTACATGATAATTCTGTTAACCACAGACCTCGAGAAGTATTGATTAGTATATGAAAGGGAGAAAGGAATATAGAAAGGAAAGATACACCTTTACATGATAATTCTGTTAACCACAGACCTCGAGAAGTATTGATTAGTATACGAAAGGGAGAAAGGAATATAGAAAGGAAAGATACACATTTACATGATAATTCTGTTAACCACAGACCTCGAGAAGTATTGATTAGTATACGAAAGGGAGAAAGGAATATAGAAAGGAAAGATACACATTTACATGATAATTCTGTTAACCACAGACCTCGAGAAGTATTGATTAGTGCACAAGTTCATCAGGGAAATAAACAAGAGATCGGGACTAAGAAAGTTACTAATGGAAGTGTATGTATTATAGAAGAGGACCTTACACCGTTAAATTCACCTAATACTGCATCAGATATAAATACGTCAGTGCTGAAATGAATGAACACCTCATAGGTATGATGCCGAAGAAAGGAGCACTACATGTTCCAATTACAGAACAACTCCCTTTTTTAATGTTGAACAAAGCACCTCGAACAGGGAGATCTTTAAGCAGAGAAAGGAAGAAAAGAAAGGTAACACAGTAGACTCTCTAGTAGTTAATATTTCAAACATCAACCTTACTCAACCCCAATTGGATTTACTAGAGAAAGGCCTTTGTTTTATTCTGGCTACTACGTATACACATGATGAGTTTGCCTTAGATCTTAAGTTATTTGGAAGAAATCTTACTTTGAAATATATCTTTGGTAATGGAAGCAACTCATCTCTAAATAAGGAAAGGACTATACTCAAGAAAGCTAGTACTTCCGTTGCCCTCAGTCACCCAGCTGTCGATTCCTTTATCGATGCTTGTGAAGACGTAATGAAAAGGAGAGTGGCTCATGAAGGGAAATCATACTGTTATTCAACCAACGAAGAGAATAAGGCCCTCAAAGAACTTAGAGAAAGAAAGCATACTGTGGTTAGACCTGCAGACAAAGGAGGAGCCCTAGTGATATTGGATGCTGGAGCTTATGTGCATCAAATGAAAGAAATGTTAAGTGATAGAAAGACCTACCAACTGATTAGTAAGGATGAAATTAATATTTTGAAACAAAGAATTCATGAAGCTCTGTATGACATGTTGCTACAAAGAGAAATCAATGAAGAATTGTATGATCTTTTTATTACTGGTCGTGCTACTATACTCACTATTAGTGGGTTACTGAAAATTCATACGGACAGCAGCTGTCCACCCTTACATCCTATAGTAGCAGTCAGAGGATGGCTGACCAAATCTATTTCTATGTTTATTGAAAAAGAACTAAAAAAGGTGCTACCCAAAGCCCCTACTGTTATCAAAGACACGGCCAAATTCCTAAAGCAATTACACACAGTGATAGAAGGTAGAAGTGATCTTGAGGGTCTATATTATATCATCAAACGCTTAAAAAAGCGAACGATGATTGATCGACCTAATTTAAGTGAAAGCTTACAATCTCGAACTGTCAGATCAGCGATTTTTTTCCCAGGAAAAAAAAATCGCTGATCCAAAACACATACACACAACACAAGCACACCAAACAAACAGAAATCCACACACATACACCTAAAATCTGATACCTAACCCTACACTAAACTATGCACACACCACTAACTACCCACTTACCTTAACCCAAACCCTAACCCTAAGCTCCGTCACTATCGCACACTCACCTAACCCGCTCCCTAATCCTAACTCACTTAAATCCACCCTAACCCTCATGTTCACTCAATCTCACACACACCTAACCCGAGCCCTAACCCTAATTCACCTAAATCACCCTAACACTCACATCCACACAATCGCACACTTACCTGAATCCGACCGGTAACTTTCCACCATAACACTGAAAATACCTAAGCAACAGAAATGGACAACCAAATTCTTTCCCTAGGAAAAAATTCGAGTTTCTGCTGCTTCGATATTTTGCAGTTTCACGAAAATAAGTTCAATCAATCAGCGTTCGCTTTTTTAAGCGTTCGAGGATATAATATAGACCCGATCTTGATGCCTTACTGTTGGTCACTTTGGATGTTAACAGTCTTTTTACCTCCATACCGAATGATTATGGCATTGAAGCCATCAGAGAGTTTCTCACTGAGGAAAAGTTGGAATCATGTTTGATATGTGACCTATTGGAAATAGTGCTGGAAAACAATGTTTTTATATATGATGATAATTACTATTGGCAGAGATGGGGGGTTGCCATGGGCACCCTCTGTGCTAATAGTTATGCCAACTTGGTCCTAGCGATGTGGGAAAGAGGACGGTTAAAGGATGCAAAGAATATCTGGAAAGACCGAATAATTCTATACAACCGGTTTGTGGATGATACCTTTGTTGTACGGAAAGGAAATGTGAGGTCTTTTGTTGATTTTTTAACACAGATCACTACCTTTCTGAAGTTTGAGATAAAAACATCTAGAAAAACTATTGAGTTCCTTGATGTAAGACCGTCTTTGGATTCAACTAAGGGAATTGCCACCAATATAGCAAGTCTATGTGGCGTAATCATATGCTACATTTCTCCAGTATGCATCCTAGGCATATATTTACTAACATTGTTGAGAATCATGTTAGGGGGTGGCCACGGTGGTGCAGTGGTTAGCATTGCCGCCTCACAGCAAGAGGTTCTCTGGTTCAATCCCCGGCTGGGGTGCCTTCTGTGCGGAGTCTGCATGTCCTCCCTGTGGTCGCGTGGGTTTCCTCCGGGTGCTCCGGTTTCCTCCCACATCCCAAAGACATGCTTCAGGTGGATTGGACACTCTAAATTGGCCCTAGGTGTGCATGTGAGTGTGCCTTCTGTGGAAGGTTGGGCGCCGGGCTGGCAACTCGACACTGTAAAACTCCACTGCCAATCACTGTGCGGACAAGGTGATCCGCTGTGGCGACCCCTAACTGGGAAAAGCCGAAAGAAGAAGAAGCTGAGAATCATGTTAGCAGGATATCTAAATTATGCATAGAGGAGAAAACCATCCTTGAAGAGGAAGAGAGATTGTTAAACAACTTTAGTCAACGTGGTTATGCCATGGGGAAACTGGGGCTGAACAACAAAAAGGTCATGGATATACAAAAAGGAAAAGGTAGACCCTATTACTCTTCCAGGACTTATGAAGGTGATGGTAATAACCATCCTTTTGGAACACGAAGAGAGGCATCAACTATGAGAGTCAATTTGACCTATACGATGGATCATGAGAATGTATGCAAGGTAATTAAAAAGTACTGGCCGATCTTGACATCAGATAAAAAGATCAAAGGAATCGTAGGTAAAACTCCGAGTTTTTGTTTAAAAATAAAAAGAATCTTAAAAGGATACTATGCAATAAGGAAGGTACTAAGTCCAGCATTACCAACGTCCGCACAAGTTTGATAGGCTCGAAGAAATGTGGCTTCTGTAAAGTCTGCAATGTTATTAATTGTACAAATATGTTTATACATCCAGTTACTAAGCAGCAATTTATTTTCCAGGGATCAGCTAATTGTTTAAGCAATAATGTTGTTTACATTGCTATATGCACCGTATGTACTGCATTCTATGTAGGGAAGACGAATATGAAAGAAAGGATCATTAAGCACCATTCGGATATACGCAACAATAAGGAGACCAGTTCCTTATTTACTCATATTCGTGACAATGAGGGACATAGTTTCATGTTTATGGTTATTTCTTTGCTGCAACCTACCAAATGGGAAGATGATTTAGTTAATTTGACAGATCGAGAAGAAGCCAAATGGATAATGAGGCTCAGAGCGGATTGTTCCCCTGGGCTTAATGGATCTGTTCCCCTTAAACCCTTCCTTAAACATCAGAAAATAATTCAATATGCTTCTTCATAAAGTCTATTTGTTTTTTACTATTTTTTGTCTTTTTAAGTTATAATTTTGGAAGAGATTGTGCTATTGAGCTACTGTGTCTCAGCCATTTTAAGTAGCAATATCGGATGTCAGAGAAGGTGTGTGCCAGCTACAGGATTCTGACTGGATAGATTTTTGTGAATGACACCTACAGAATGAATCTCAAAGAAGCAGCAATATCGGACGTCTAAGAAGGTGTGTGCCAGCTATGGGACTTTGATTGGTCAGATTTTTGTGAATGACGTTTAGAGAATGAGTTTCAAAGAACGAACACCTTATGATTATGATCAGACTTTGTCTTTTCCTTTGTTTGGTCTATTTTTCATTTTAATCAATTTTAATAAAGGAACTTTTTAACCTTAGGGACGAAGGATTCTAGTTACAGCCCTTGGAGGTGTGTATATCATGACTCCCCTGATTGGCTATGATCCTATGAGTAGTTGAAACTAATGAATATGGAGTGTTTTTTTGTCATCAGTTCTATTGGATGCTTATGATTTTTTAAACTTGGAAACCCGGATGACTTATCGGATCTGAAGAAGGCTTTAATAGCCATAAGCGCTTGTCCGTTCTTTACACAGGGTTTCTTTTTGCATTCAAACAGCGCCTCTACTGTGGATTACAAAATATGTATTTTTATCAGTGACTTTATTGTGGTGTAACACTCATCTGTTTTTTTCTACGTTTGTGTCTTGCTGTTGAGCGTTCTTTAGTGGAGTTCACTTCTTTTATTGTTTTCTTTGTATCATTACACTGCCTATGTTTCTCAAAACTGCACAAAAAGAAAAAGGGAAGTGGGGAGAAAAATAAAACAACACCTGTTTACAATCCCAATTGCACCCAAAAATAGCATGCAAAGAAAACCACACAACACAGATACAATACTATTAAGAAAATAAAGTGTTTTTACTTACAGTTAGCGTTCTCCCCTCTCTTCCCCTCCCCAAAGCATTTTTCTGAACATTAATGACATGAAGTAGGGTATATACTTTAGAGACTCCCACTCAGCAAACACATTTTGAAGAAATCCAAGGTTTCCAGATTTCCTTGTGCTGTCATATTTTAGAAATATAATTTTTGCATTGTAATCCCACATTAAGTTACATATTTTATTACTATTCTCCATCATTTCCAACGTACTCTCGATTTTTCTAGTCCGCTCTCTTGCTTCCTTCCTTCTCTCCAACATTTTCTGTTGAAATACTGGAAAAGGTTTCACAGGTGCAGTCTCTCTGTGGTCTTTATTACCAGAGAAACAAGAAGCCAACTCTCTATCTGTTTCACAGCTCAGTTTTTGTTGGACAAACTTTTGCATTTCCTTCTTAGCATGCGCTTCATCAAAAAATGATTTTGTCCCTCCAGGGAAGAATACCTTAAAGACAGCTGGGTACAGCAGTTCGAAACTCACACCTGCGTTTTGACATTCTCTGAATAGAGGGATGAATTTACTTCTCTTTTGCCTGGTGTACAGTGAGTAATCATTCTCTACATACACTCTGCTGTCTCCTACTTGTAGTATTTTGTCTTTCTACCATAGTTTTGACAAAATCCACTCCTTCTGCTGGTAGGATTGCATCCTTACTATTAAAGGTCTAGGTTGCTTTCTTATAGCTACATTTGGAGTATACACATGATGTGCCCTTTCAACTAACAAATCCTGCTGTGGAATACCAGTCCAGTTGTTTATTTGTGCTTTCATAAATTTAATGCAGTCTCTTCCTTCCAGCTTCTCTGGTATAGCTGAAAATCTCAAGTTTTCCCTATGTGCTCTGTCCTCTAATTCTATTATTTTTTGAAACATCTCTTCCTGAGCAGTCTCATATTCAGCTAGCCTTTTCTTCATTTCGACCTCTGATTTTTGCAGCTTTATCATCTCATCTAAATATATGTTTAAAGCTTCTTCCGTTTTTTTCCAGCCTTTTATTGTTTGTGTTGATATACTCCATCAGAGTTTTGTTTATTTTAACCAGGTCTCTATGCAGTTGTCTTGTATCTTCCTGTAGGTTACTGCAAGTATTGTCTGATGGTTGCTTTGCTTTTTGCTGAACAGCTGCAGAACGTTCCCAGTCAGTGTTTCTTCCTCACTTTTTGTAGCCGATTTTTTCCAGGTCTTCTGTATTTTTTTATTCCTGGTATCTAGGCAGTGCACTTACAGGCCAGTTACTGAAATTTATCCATAAACATAAGTCTACTGGCCTTCTCTGCTGAGTTACTGTTTTCACACTGGGAGAGGTAGAAACAAGCTGTTACTCAGTGTGCCGCCATCTTCATTCCACCTAGGGTTTTGTTGTCATTTCATGAACTAATAGATGTATGATCAAATCTGCTGCTTTCTGATACTGATACTTTTCAACAACAGAACAATGAACAGACACAAGGTAGATTTTAAACTGAAGCTTACTGAGTTTGAAAATAAGGGTAAACTCTTTAAGGGGTTACAGTGGCAGCGACTTACTTTTAATGTTTATCCGCAGAAAAGAATTGTACCGAGAGGTCTGTGTATAGTTAAAGCACCCACATTTAGAAATAAATATCAAGATCTCCTTCTGAGATGGAAGCTTATAAACTTGAATTGCTCCTTTAATTATATGGAGCTAATGAATGGGTTCTTTGAACTGACTGAGATAGATCTGAGAGAGGAAGTGGAAGCTTTATCTACCAGTCTGATTGAGAATATTGAACTGAATTCACTTTCTAACTTATTCCATGAGGCTTTAGATTGTATTTCTACTTTTGAGAAAAAGCTTATAGAAACCAAAAAATGGAAGTTTATATGCGATTTAAATAATTTTAAGATCGGGAACGTTTTTATTTGGCAGAAAACTAATATAAATGAGGTAAACCATTCTGTGGACACACCTCCTGCACAGCCTATCATATACAACCAGATGGATTCAGCTTCTACTCCGCAAGTAGGTGCCTCTCATGTATGAGAACAGCAAACAGCAAAATATTTCACATAATATACAGCAAACATCAAATGAAGAAACACCTACAATAGTAGATGCTAATTGTATGCGTGCACTTGACCCATTGGATTTTCCGACACTCAGCAAACAACCTTTTTTGATGGTGATGAAACCATGAGAAACAAAAGTTGCAGAAACAATACAAATGGAAACAAGAGCAACCAAAGACCAGTTACACGCAGCCAGACTGGGAAAACATAAACACTGTATTTAACTTATCTGATTATGAGTTATCTCAACACAAACGTGATCTACTTAGGTGAGGTTTAACGTTCATTCCTCACTGCACAACTGATATTGCTCAAAACTTATTAGAAGTAAAATACTTTATATGATCCTTGAATTTGAAATCAGTGTTTACAAATAATACAATACCCGAACAAACACATTTTATCATATGCAGCACTTTTGTTCCATTACAAAATTTAATCATAAAAAGTTTTGAAAGAGTGGTTGAAAAAGACATATATAATCTTTATAAGACGAACAAAATGTTTAATTCATACCACAATTTGACTAGAGAGCAAACTGATGCAATTAAATCTTTACAAAACAATAGACATGTAATTATTAAAGGAGCAGATAAAGGTGATGGCATTGTTGTTTTAAACAGTACATATTATAAGACTATGCAGCAGATGTTGGCAAGAGACGAATATCGTAAAATAATGATAAATGAGTGTCAACATATACAACATGTGAAAAATAAAATAGAGATGATATGCAATGAAAACAGCATTAGTAAAAAAATTAAAAGATATTTCACTGTCATGCAATTGAAAACACCAATTATTTATTTATTTATTTCCATTTGTTAATCGGGAAAGTCCTACTGGGCAAAGAAATAGCCCATTTTTAGTGGAGATCCCGGAGAAAAGCTCCATAAAATACAAAGAATATAACAGTTGAAAAATACATATAAGATACACAGTGATTGGAGTTCTATTATCATTAGAATATCAGTTGTGAGATTAATAAGGGGTACATATTGTAGAAAATAGGGGTAAGGATTACAGATTATATTTGACTAGGATTTACAATAATAACAAAAATGAGTAGCAATAAGGAATCTAAGTGTTGTCAAGGAGATAGAGACCACATGACAGAGTGAAGGAGAAAGGAGAGTGGGAGAAAGAGTAGGTTAAGTGAAGAGTAATCGATGATTTAGATGCGAGAAGGGAAGAGAAAAGAAGTCTGTATGCCAGCTAGGCAGGATTAGTGCAGGAACAAAGCCAGGAATTAACGTGTTCCCGCAGGAGTTGTTTGAAATTGTTAGTGCTGCTGGTATTCAGTATACTCTGAGGTATGTCGTTCCGGGCTTTGGCTACCTTGTATGAGTAGAGAGAATCTTCGTGGCAGTTGTTTGGCTTACTGACTTTCAGAAGCAGTTTATTAGATGACCTTAATAGGTTCATAGGTTCATACTAGGCTATCTGCCCAAGGGCATTTATAAGCCTAGCCCATAGTTATGTGGCTTTCGCCACCCCTTTAGTTTGAATAAAAACTATGCCTATCATTTTGCTCTGCCTCTGTCAAGCAGTGACACTGAAGTAATCCCTGGGGTATATCTGCAATCTCCCATCCATTGGTCAAGATTCCTCTTGAACAAGGCCAGAGAGGTGCTCTGCCTCACATGTACCGGGATTTTGTTCCACAGCATAGGGAGTCTCTGGGTGATGAATCTGTCCCTCCAGCACGTTCTATTTATAACCGTGTCAAGGTTTAAGTCTCCAGCCCTTGTGGTTCTGAGGGATCTAGATTTTTTGAGGTGAAGCATATTCATCAAATCTGGGTTTGACATGGCCTTATATGTCTGGCACAGGTCACCTCTGAGCAAGCGGTATGAGACTGAATAGAGCTGGAGTTCTTTCAGTCGAGCAGCATAAGACATATTTTTGAGACCCTTTATCCTTTTGGTGAGGAACTTTTGGGGCCTTTCAAGCTGCAGCAGGTGTCTGGTCAGATACATTCCGAACGGGGCATTGTACTCAATCATAGGTCTAATAAGTGATGAGTACAGGGGGACGATGACCTCCCTTGATCTAGATGTGAATCCCTTCATGATCAGGTGGGTGATATAGAAGTTTTCCTAACTACTTTAGCAACATGAGTGTCAAACGAAAGGCTACTGTCAACCTGGGTCCCCAGATCTCTGATGACTTTTTCTGTGCTCAGTGGATTGCCACCTATATGGTAGCTAGGGGTAACCTTGTTTTTCCTGAAGGGTATGACTATGCATTTTTTGGCGTTTAACTTCAGGCCGTGGCTCTGGCACCAGTTATCTGTTTCTGTGAGGCCCTTCTGGAGGATATCTGTGTCAGATGTGTTTTCGACTATGGCACACAGTTTGCAGTCATCTGCAAACTTTGTCAGCCATAACCCTCCTGTGTTTGCTTGTACTTCAGAAAAGTAGATGCCGAACAAGAGTGGACCCAGGACTGAGCCCTGTGGGACACCACTTGTGACAGGCTTTGAGTCTGACATGGCTCCAGCAACTCTGACCCTGTGGGTTCTGTCACTTAGCCAGTTTGCAACCCATCTTGTGATGTATGGGTTTACATTCAAGCTGATGAGTTTTTCGATGATACCTGAGTGGGGTATTGTGTCAAGGCCTTTGCCAGGTCGAGGTAGGCTGTATGGACTGCCTTTCCTCATCAATGGCCTTGGTGACTGTCTCGAAAAAGTCAACCAAGTTTAAGAGGCAGGATCTGCCTTTGACAAAGCCAAACTGAGTTGGATCCAAAGTCTGCAAGTTCCCTATGTCTTTATTTATGAGTTCCATTATGATCCTCTCCATGGCTTTGCAGATAAGGCTTGTCAAGCTAATGGGGCGGTAATTTCCAGGGTCTGTGGAGGCACCGCCCTTATGAAGTGGGACCACAGTCGCCGTGCGCCACTCCTTGGGTACGTATCCTGAGGTGAGGCTAAGATTAAACAGCTGTCCTAACTGTGGGTTTAATTCATCGTTGAGTTCATGAAGCACACAGCCGGGGACACCATCTGGTCCCATGGATGCTGTGTTTTTTGCCTTAGTGAGGGCAGTTCTCACCTGGGCGTTGGAGATGTTTGGGGGCTACAATCCTCTGGAATAGATATCTCTCCTTTTGGGAGAAGTTTGCACTGAACCTGTCAGCCAGTATGTTGGCAATGTGTGTAGGTTCAGTAATTTTCACATCATTTTGAACTAATTCTGAGCATATCTGGGAGTTTCCTCCTAGGTTTCTAACATAGCTAAAGAAGGCCTTATGATTTTCTTTAGAGTCCTTGGCAATTTTTCTCTCAAAATTTGCCTTGGATGATTTTATGAGAGCTCTTAGTTTTTTACTTATAATGATCAAAGGTGTCTTACCTTTCAAGGATTTTGCTCTATCTTGTAGTAGCTTCCTCCTTTTGTTGTAGAGCTTGTTTATGGCTGGGGTCCACCAGACTGGACGCTTGCCTTTGGTACAGAGAGTCTTAGTTTTGTTTGGGATTGCCTGATCCATGCAGTCCTGTAGGTGCTGGTAGAAGGCATTTGTAAGTGATTCAGCGGTTTGAGTAATGTTTACCACTGGCTCAGGGGCCTTAAAGGAGACCACACTAGTTTTTAGAAGTGTGAAATCGGCTTGTGAGAAGTTTTTTTAATGTTCTGCTGATGGACTAGGGTACTACTAGGCTGCTAATAGATGGACAATTATTTGGGTGATAGAGAATCGAGTGGGTAACAAGTAGCTGATTGAATGGTAAAAGGTTGGGAAGTCCCAGCTAGTTAAGTTGGTGTAGTGCTTTACAATGATGTGTTCTAGTGGGTTGGTTGGTAGCGAATTTGGCAATTTTATAATAGCAAGATTCTAGTTTATTCACATTTTCTTAGGTTTGTAAAGATAGGGGAATCTCTCACTTCTGGCTCCAAGCATCTGGGCATGACCTGCTCTGGGGACAGTGGTGGGGAGTTTGACTGGGGTAGTACACCTGTCAAAGAGTAACACAGGTGTTCTAAGGTGAGTGCAGAGAGGACAGAAACCTCCCATGGAGCAGAAGAGCAAAAGCTCGCTTGATCTTGATTTTCAGTATGAATACAGACCATGAAAGCAGGGCCTCACAATCCTTCTGGCTTTTTGGGTTTTAAGCAGGAGGTGTCAGAAAAAGTTATCACAGGGATAACTGGCTTGTGGCAGCCAAGTGTTCATAGCGACGTCATTTTTTGATCCTTCCATGTTGGCTCTTCCTATCATTGTGAAGCAGAATTCACCAAACGTTGGATTGTTCACCCACTAATAGGGAACGTGAGCTGGCTTTAGACCATTGTGAGACAGGTTAGTTTTACCCTACTGATGATGTGTTGTTGCAATAGTAATCCTGCTCGGTATGAGAGGAACTGCAGGTTCAGATAGTGGATAGAAGGTGAGTTCTACAGATGGCATGTCTGGTGGAATCAGTTAAAAATGTTTTTATTCTATATAGGGGATCCTAGCTTGAAATGGACTTTATTGATAACCAGGGCTAGGTGTTTATAAAATTTGACATCCTTGTCTATGGTGACCCCTAGTAGTTTTGTATGGTCTACAGGTTCGATGATAGTCTTGTTTGAAGAATAGATGGAGAAGGTAGTAGGGTGAATAGCCTTTTTGCTACTAGAGAAGAACATAAGTCTTGTTTTTAGAAGGGTTGAGACTCAATTGGGAGTCAGAAAGAAACTTGACTATATCCAGAAAGGATTGTTGGGTTTTGTTAAGAAGAGTAGACAGAGAAGGAGCAGGGCATATGAAGGTGGAGTCATCAGCATATTGAACTACTGAAGCATGCTGGGTAGCAGTGCAGAGACAATTTGTAAAAATGGTGAAAAGGAGCGGACCAAGAATAGACCCTTGGGGTACACCAGTAGAGACAGGTAAAGGAGGCAAGAGATCCTTTTGCCATTTAACTGACTGCTGTTGATTGGTTAGGTAACTAATAAACCGGGTAAGGGTGGGATGAGAGAGGTTAATGGAGGCTAGTTCATTAATGAGTTTTTGATGGGAGACCATATCAAAGGTCTTGGATAAGTCAAGGAATATGGCGGAGGTGAGTAGGCCATTGTTCCTGTGTTGGTTGATGACATTAATGAAGCTAATGAGGGCTGTATTTGTATTAGGTTTAGACTGGAAACCATGTTGGGTAGGAGATATAGGTTGTTTTTAGAAGATGGTTAAGTAGTTGGGTGTGGATGCATTTTTCCATTATTTTTGTTATAGGGGAGAGAATGAACATGGGTCTGTAGCTGGATAGATCTGTGGAGGTGCCACCTTTATGGAGAGAGATTATATGGGACACTTTCCATAGTGTAGCTACATATTGTTCTGTGATAGACCAATAAATAAGGGTGGATATGGGATAAGCAATAACATATGCAACAAGTTTAAGGTACTCATTGGGCAGTTGGTCAGCACCAGGGGAGTTTTTTTAAGTTTAGATAGTAGTTTTCTTATGAGATGAGTTTGTATCGGTTGAATGTGAAAGGAGTCAGAGTTTGGTTCTAAACTAGTGGGAATAGTGTTAGAAAAATATGTATTTGAATATATGTGAAGTGCTACTTTAAAAGCAAAGTAGTATGTAATGCATTTTATTCTATTAATGATATAACAAAAAGGATGAATTCATGTGTAATTGCAAGAAACTGCAGTGTGGCTTGTAGCAAGTTGACCTCTAACCCTGGCAGCTGCTAGCTCAGCAAGTTTTAATGTTTATGCTTTTCACAAGTGATTATCTGCTGGGTCAGGAAATTAAATATGTGAAATAATGAAATCTTCTGCTCTTTCCTGCTGGGATGATTTGGCCTTGTGTATGTGTTAGTAGATAACACGCAGCTGTTGGGAAAGTGTTACAGGGGAACAAAGAAGTGTATTAGAAGACTGAATCTGCTATTGTATTCGAACTAGTCTGAAGCCTTGAAGAAGTAACTTTACGGAAAGACATTATGTCTGACCAGGTGGTAAGCAAGGCCGTTTTGTTACCAGAGGAAAACTTTTTTAAATATACAGCATCAGCATTATTTTATGAATAGAAGACTGTAAGCTAAAGTGATGAAGATGCCCTGTGACTGACCACGTCAGTAAGGTGGGCACAACTTGAATGTAAAACTATAAAAATTGTGTACTTCCTGTTTCATGTTAGACAAAATTCTGTACTTGTACATTTTTTGCCTCCTGGTGTACACTAGTAAACCTTTGAACCTGAACCTCCTGTGTATTGATCTCTTGATTTTATTTAACAGTTTGGTCCTTCGGCCTAGAAATCCCTCAGACGGCTGCAGATCAGAGTCTACCGGTGGTCGAATACTGCGCAGGAGAAGTTACCGAAACGGTTCTTCTTGGGTGAAAAGACCTCCGACTGAATTGTCGTTTAAAGAGGCTGGCCACTTTCTGATCTGTGGCCGAAGAGCGGATCCTGGACGGCTCAATACCAGAGGCTCAGGTAGGAAGACTTTTGCCTTTTTTCTGTTTTAGATCAGGGACTAGGTTACAGTAAATATTGTTGTCAAGATTTGTTATGCAGATCAGGGACAAAAGGAATTACTGCATATTTGGTCATAGATCAGGGTAACAGAATAAGGTAGGCAGTTATTCTAGCTAAACTGTGAAAAGGAACTGAAATTTTGATATCACGTGATAAGAAGGGTTACGTGACATTTTCTTTTACCATGGGAAATCAGTGCACTAAAACATTGCGAGATCCGCCCCTAACCGAAGACGCAAAATATATGCAATCACAACGTTCTGATAATGTTAGGTATTATACGAAGTGGGTTAACAAATATGAATTAGATGGTAAATTAGATAAAACTTCACTGGTAAAACTCCTTAAGCAACTTAAATCCGATGCGGGAGGTCAGGCAAAAAAGCAACGCCAATTAGGCATTCCTCAGGCACACAGGTGGATTGAGGAAGCAAACCATAGGGAACAGAAGACTAAAAATTCAAAAGCATTATTTTTAGACAAAGAAGATAATAACATAGTAATAGCAACAGCTCCTCCTCCCCTGCCCCCTCCGTTGCCTTTTTCAGGATATGAAGCGAGTGGACAGGCTGGTCCGCCTCCGCGTTATACTGAGGTCTCAGCGAGACCACAATCATTTGTTAGAGATGCTATTGAAACTAGGTCCCGAGCACGTAAAATACATGGGACGCAGAATCATATCAAATAGAGAGAAACCTACAGGATGAGAATGAGGAAGAAATATGTCCACTTATAGAGGTCCCAAATCCTCAGGCAGGACAGGCAAGGCAGGACCCAACTCTCTTAGTATACAGACCATGGACACCGGAGGATATCCGGAAAGCTACGGAGGGAATCCCCCATCCGAAAGTTAATTTTACAAAATTTTTAGAAGATTTGCAAGGCATGAGGTTGAGTTACCACTTGAATGGGGAAGAAGTAGAAAAAGTAGTAAGACAAATTATAGGTCCAGACTGGCACATGATTTGTGGCACCTGGAATCCTCGTAATGCAGAACTTAAACCACTCTCACATAGTGACGCAGAATTAGACAATAGAGTGAAAGGTCTTACAGACCAAATCTCTGAGAAATAGAAACCTAGAGCAGACTGGACTTGCATTAACCAATGCATACAACAGGAAAATGAGATGATAGATGGGTACTATGCTAGATTATTGGAATGTTTTAATAATCATAGCGGTATGACAGTTCCTGAAAATCAAGTGAATGATTCCCCGTATGAACAACAATTGAAAAATGCATTTTTAAAAGGTTGCATTGCACCTATCAGCAGCTTCATTACGAAGCATATGATAGACCATCGAACAGGTGGGCTACAAGCCTTACTTGAATATGCTAGGCATGCTGAAAGATATTTTAATAGCAAGAAGAAGAAGAAGGCGCAAGTCTTCACTGCTGAAGACGGAGCTGAAGTATTTGTGTTACAGTCAGGCAAAAAGGGAAAGAAAAATGCCCAGGGAAATAAACAGTCTGACAAACGGTCAGAAGATTTTGAGGAAAGGAAAAAGAGAGGCGAATGCTTTAAGTGTGGGAAGAAGGGATATCTAGTGAGGGATTGTAAACAGAACAAAAAGGTAATCACAGAAGATAAGGGAGATGAGGACTGACTATATGATAGTGAAGATACATCATGCAGAAGTCAGAAATCATCGGGAGAAGTTAAACAGAGAACAAATGTAAATGTGATAGAAGGAATAGAGGAAGTGCAAGTAGATATGGAGGATGAAGAAAGTGAAATTTTGGCTTTAGCATTATTGAGCCTAGAGCTCTACTTAGCAGATACGAAACCGGAAGTTACACTCCTGGTGGAGGGAAGGGAAGTTAAATTCCTGTGTGACTCAGGAGCGCCACCGATCCTGATACACCCCTCCAAGTTACCAGAACATTCTGAATCACCTGATTATATAATAGTGAAAGCTGCGAATGGACAGCTATACAGGGAACCACTTTCCCATGATATAGCAATAACTGACCCCGTTTCAGGTATGACCCAAAGAAGTAAGATTGTTGTTTCTGCAAAGTGTCCAGTGAACCTATTGGGTAGGGACCTTATGCAGATATTTGGCATAGCAGTAGTTCCAACTATGCAGGGTATGGAGGCGCAGAGACAAATGGATACTTTTGTGGTGCGATCGGAGGGTGAAACTTTTTATTGGTACAGCCAGAACCTAGTTACGACTGGTCCAGGGGCAGTAACCGAGGAACTGATGAACGTAGCCATCAGTAAATCCCCCTCCCTTGACACTGATCGACAGCATTTATTACACTGCACTCTATACTACTGTAATACGCCAGGACCTGACAGAGAATATGAGCAAGAATTGTTCAAAAATCGTGCAACTACATTAGTATTACGTACTTTGTATTGGAATACTGAGGGGAACAGTGTAGTTAGCTGTTCATTACCTCAAGAATTCCTTGCATTATATAGATCAAATCGATTGCCACATGTCAGCTTGACAAAAAACAAAAACGTAAAATGGGCAGACTTAGGAGAAAAGGTAACAAGATGGGAGAAACAGACTGATTTAGAATTGTCAGAACAGGGAATACAGAAACAGAAGTTGAATTGGTTGACGCAAACGCACCCAGCAGTACACTTGCAATCTAGCGAGGACAGCTGATTAGCATTTTTATTAGAAAAAGAAGAGAAAGCCTTATGTGAGATACCAACGACTCTTTGGTCAACCGGCAAGTCAGACGTAGGACTTATTCGAACAGCAGGACCAGTTACAATTACACCAAAGTCGGCATTTAGGCCGCAGAAAAGACAATACCCCTTGAGGAAAGATGCAGAAATAGGAATCAAGCCTATAATAGCAGCATTACTCAGGGAAGGAGTACTGGTAGAATCTCCTGATTCACCATGTAATACACCCCTATTTCCTGTTAAAAAAGCAAATGGGGAATGGCGGATGGTTCAAGATTTACAAGCTGTAAACAATGCAGTGATACCCAGAGCACCCACGGTGCCAGACCCACATACTTTGTTAAATGACTTAAAACCGCAACAGAAATATTTCTCTGTGGTAGATATCACTAATGCTTTCTTTTCAATACCTATATATCCTGATAGTCAATACTGGTTTGCATTTACATTTCAGGGTAAAAGGTATACCTATACTCGACTACCACAGGGATATTGTGAGAGCCCAACCATATTTGCACAAGAAATGGCTAGCAACCTGGCAGGATTTACCCCACCAGGAGGTAGTCAAATTCTACTTTACGTAGATGACATTTTGCTAGCAGCCCCCACCCAGCAGCAATGCAGGGAAGATACTATAGCGCTATTGAAATTCTTAGCAACACAAGGACACAAAGTGAACAAAAGTAAGTTACAACTCTGGAAAAAGCAAGTTAGATACCTAGGATATGTGATATCCAATGAAGGTAGGATATTAGACGAGGATAGAAAGACAGCAATTTTACAAGCACCCAAACCAGCAACAAAGAAGGAAATTATGTCCTTCTTGGGGACAACTAATTTTTGTCGGAGTTGGATACC
Organism: Protopterus annectens; assembly: GCF_019279795.1. Lineage (NCBI taxonomy): Eukaryota > Metazoa > Chordata > Ceratodontiformes > Protopteridae > Protopterus > Protopterus annectens. The sequence goes on along the minus strand of NC_056733.1, from coordinate 924,298,539 downwards.
AAACTATGCTTTGGAATCTGCTCCACTGACTGACTTGATATATAAAATACCAATGGCAGCACAAGATTTGTTACAATGGACACCCAAAGCAGAAACAGCTTTCTGCAGACTGAAGCAATTGATAGCTTCTTCATTAGTTTTAGGACTCCCAAATTATCACAAACGGTTCTTTCAGACCGTAGATTGCAAGCAAGGATATATGATGTCAGTGCTGACGCAACAACATGGGGATAAGCAACACCCCATAGCCTATTAATCATCACAGTTAGACCCAGTGGCGCGATCTTTGCCTCACTGTGTACAAGCAGGGGTTGCAGCTGCAATGGAAGTACAGGCCCCGACCTCAGTGGTATTATTCCACCCTCTCACATTGAGAGTGCCTCATGCAGTCGCAATAATTTTACTGCAAGAAAAATTAGCATATCTCTCCCCTGCTAGACATCTTTCATGTATGACTATACTGCTGAGCCAACCTCATATGACAATTGAACGATGTACGACATTAAATCCATCAACATTACTCCCAACTCCTGCGGATGGCACACCGCACAGCTGCTTGCAGGAAATTGAACAGTTAACCTTGCCTAGACAAGATCTCACAGATATGCCCTTGGATAATACCGAGGTGACATATTACGTGGACGGCTCATGCAGAAGGGGCCCTAGAGAGAAGAATCTAGTGGGGTATGCAGTAGTTACAGATACTGAAATTTTAGAAGCCCAACCCTTACCACATAACTTGTCTGCACAAGCAGCAGAATTGATAGCTTTGACACGGGTATGTACTTTAGCAAAAGACAAATGTGTAAACATATATATTGATAGTCAGTATGCTTTCTCTACAGTACATGTATTTGCGCAACAATGGAAAAATAGGGGAATGATAACATCTAGTGGAAAACCAATTAATCATGTGCAATTTATTTTGGAATTATTAGAATTAATCCAGTTACCTACTAAAGTAGCTATTTGCAAATGTGTAGCTCATACAAAACAACAGGATAGGATTTCAAAAGGCAATGCGAGAGCTGATGCAGCTGCAGACTCAAAAACTTTACTTTTAAATGAGGAATTACAACCCTCTGAGATTTTAGATTTAGACATGTTGAGAACAATGCAGATGCTTACTACAAAAGCAGAAAAACAAAAATGGGAAAAACAAGGCGCAATTCTTGAAAATGGACTGTACATTTCCAAAGAGAAAAAACGATATTGCCGTCTAATTTATTTAGATATGCGCTTTGTTGAGCCATGGGCAGTGCCGTGTCTCAACAGGGGGGATGGTACAGTTAGTAAACCGAATATTCCAAACATATGGATTCACAAACTACACAAAAAAATTTTGTGCAGCTTGTCATACTTGTAACAAGCACCATGCACAAGGGGCATTTAAACCTAAGCAAGGAAGTTTTCCTATACCACTGTATCTGTTCCATACTATCTGTATGGATTTCATAGAATTGAATAAGTGTGACGGGAAAAAATATTGCCTAGTCATTGTAGATATGTTTTCTAAATGGGTAGAAGCTTTTCCAACCAAGAATCCAGATGCAGCAACAGTGGTGAAAGCCCTGATAAAAGAAGTAATACCTAGATTTGGCATACCGGAAAGGATTTATAGTGACAATGGCACACATTTCGTTAATCAGACCATCCAGCAACTTGGAAGATTTTTCAGAATCTCCTTGAAAAACCATTGTGCCTACCACCCACAGTCAGCAGGACTGGTGGAAAGGTACAATGGAACCCTTAAGAACAAACTTAGGAAGTTAGTTAATGAGACCCAGATGAATTGGATATACTGTTTGCCTTTGGCGCTGCTGAGTATGAGAACGGTTCCAAATATGAAGGGTTTGACTCCCTTCAAAATGTTTTTTGGGAGAGCATATTATGTGCCTCAGTGGAAAGCTCTCATGCCTGCAGAGCAAGAGGCTGACAGTTCATTAGATAGTTATATGAGGAAACTGTTAACAAATAAATCTGTTTTGCAGTTTAACTCTTTTTCAGATAAGGAACAGACCAGACCGGTGGAAGCAGTTCTGGCTCCGGGAACATGGGTGTGGATAAAAGTGACGAAGAGGAAGAATTGGGTGAGTCCAAAGTGGGAAGGACCATACCAGGTACTGTTGGCAACGCCTACTGCAATCAGAGTGGCTGAGAGGACGTCCTGGGTCCATTTGACACACTGCAAACCAGTAAAGAACTTTCAACTTGATAAAAACTTTGTGACTGATATACAACAAGGGCAAAATGGCCAAGAACAAAGTGAATAGAAATACAGATCAACCCCAGAGATGTTGCATAATCATTTTGTTGAGTATACATTTATTAACTATAATTGTGACAATTTTCCTCTTGTGGTTTTTCCTACACTCAACCACACAAGTGAAAGTGGGAAGATGTGACGAAACATCTATAGACTGGCATCCAAATTTTAACACATACCTAACCATGAAGCGTGTATATGCAGAGACAAGAACATTTCAAATTGCTGAGTTTGTACAGCTATACCAACAGCATATGGAGGACTGATAATGTCCGCTGTCCCTCTGGGGATAAATGAGACTTGGGAGAATTTACTTTTTGACACAGGGACTGTGAGATCACAGGACAAAATAGCTTTATTTTTACCTGTCACACAAAAGGGAATTGTATGTTTCTATAAAAATGATACTCTCCAGGTGGGCTGGAGCAATTGTAATATAACGATATCTTATCGGTGTTATATTAAGACTAGTAATGGCAATACTTTTTGCAATACTAATTATGACTCATATTTGAACTTAATGAAAACAACCATGAATGAAATTCGCAAAAATCCTGTTTTATTTAAACAATTGTCAGTTATAGACCAGAAAATGTTTCATGCAGGGTTAATGCGTATTAGTACTAAAGTAGAAAATTGTTATTTTATTTGTGGGAAAAAAGCATATAAATGGCTACCTGAGAATTGGTCCCGCAGTTGTTTTTTGGGTTATCTGGTTCCGGCTATAAGACATACTGCAGAATTACCTTTGAGTAAGATACGAAACATGAGAGAAGCAGCCTGAAAACCTGAAGGTCCAGTCGAGAAACCTGTAAATCCAGTAGGACGGATCGAAGCTGGCTGGAAAGACCATAATAACGTAAAGGACAAAAGCAAATTGACTCATATGGACTTGAGTGACAGTGTTATTATATCTTGGGCAGGAATATTCCCAGCATATGGAGCAGTCAAATCAATCTGGGAGTTGAGGAAGCTGTCGAAACTTCTCGAAGTAATGAGTAATGCAACTTTCTCTGCCCTAGAACTGGTGACTGATGAACTGAATGCAATGAGAACTGTTGTGCCACAAAATCGAATGGCTCTTGACTTCACCCTAGCGGCGAGAGGTGGTACCTGCGCGCTTATCAAAGAAGAATGATGTGCGTACATTCCGGACAACAGGCATGAAATAAACAACCACCTAGAGGTAATTTAGCAGGTATCAGCCATGACTGAACCAGGCCCAAACCCACTGATGGACTTCTTCCAGAATCTATTTGGGGAGTGGGGTTCCATCCTAATGAATATTCTGATTGCTATTTGTGTGGGTTTACTCCTATTAGGAGCATGTGTTTGTTGTGGAATTCCCTGCATGAAAAGATTAATCAAAGATTTTATTGATGTATCTGTTACTGAAACTTTGTATCAAGATATTGAGATTGAAAAATTTATCTCAGACGAAACTTTTTCTGAAGTATAGATCAAATGACTCACCTAGATGAAAATCCTTAGTGGAAGAGGTTAGGAGATGAAATGACATTATGCATACTTCAAAATAGAATAAAACGTATTAATAGGAGGGAAAATGTTAGAGAAATATGTATTTGAATATATGTGAAGTGCTAGTTTAAAAGCAAAGTAGTATGTAATGCATTTTATTCTATTAATGATATAACAAAAAGGATGAATTCATGTGTAATTGCAAGAAACTGCAGTATGGCTTGTAGCAAGTTGACCTCTGACCCTGGCAGCTGCTAGCTCAGCAAGTTTTAATGTTTATGCTTTTCACAAGTGATTATCTGCTGGGTCAGGAAGTTAAATATGTCAAATAATGAAATCTTCTGCTCTTTCCTGCTGGGATGATTTGGCCTTGTGTATGTGTTACTAGATAACACGCAGCTGTTGGGAAAGTGTTACAGGGGAATAAAGAAGTGTATTAGAAGACTGAATCTGCTGTTGTATTCAAACTAGTCTGAAGCCTTGAAGAAGTAACTTTACGGAAAGACATTATGTCTGACCAGGTGGTAAGCAAGGCCGTATTGTTACCAGAGGAAAACTTTTTTAAATATACAGCATCAGCATTATTTTATGAATAGAAGACTGTAAGCTAAAGTGATGAAGATGCCCTGTGACTGACCACGTCAGTAAGGTGAGCACAACTTGAATGTAAAACTATAAAAATTGTGTACTTCCTGTTTCATGTTAGACAAAATTCTGTACTTGTACGTTTTTTGCCTCCTGGTGTACACTAGTAAACTTTTGAACCTGAACCTCCTGTGTATTGATCTCTTGATTTTATTTAACAAATAGATATTTCTGAATTTTTGTAATTATTTACAAGTGATTTAATGGAGTTGATAAAATGGTTGTTAAATTGGGTGGCTATATTTTCAGAGGAGTCAGGATTTATTGGAATTGGAGTAGTGGTAAACCAGGTTTGAGCAGTGGGTTTACTGATTCCCAGAATTTTTAGGGTTATTTAGATCCTTTTTTTGGATTGTGGTATGGTGAAATTTTTTGTCATGTTTAATTGTTTTTTTTTTTTTTTTTTTGCAAGGTTATAGAGTTGCTGGTAGTTTTGGAGGGAGGATGTTTTTTTTAGGAGCTGGTGGTTGTGCCATGCTTTGTCTCTCTGCTTGAGTAATTTTTTTGTGTCAGAAAAAAAACAGGAAAAGTGTCTAGATTTTATGCTTCTCCTTCAGGAGGCAAGTCTATTTAGGATGTTGAGAAAGTTGTCACTGAAGTGCTGGACTCCTAGTTCAAGGTGGAGATGTTTTTTGAGGGGACCAGTTTACTTGTTTAAGGATTGTGATAAAAGTTTTGGGAGAAAAATCAATTGTGTTGAAGAGTAATTCATAAGTAATTTCTCTGGGAGGACAAGCATGCTGTTTTAGTAGAAAGGTAGCTAGGTGATCACTCAGGGTGTCTGGAAGGTAGCCTGCATGATAAGAGTTTGGATTGTTATTAGTAAGAGCTCAGTCTAGAATGGATTGTTTGTTATTGTGTTTGTTGATCCTAGTTGGTTTAAGAATTAGCTGAATGAAGCCATGGAGGTTTATAACGTTTGAGGGGTTGTTTGAGAAGAAAGTATCCCAGTCTAGGTTGAAATCCCCCATTATAACCATTTCTTTGTCTTAGTGTGGCACAACACCAACTTAGGAAGTCTTCAGTAGTAGATGGGTTATTGCCTGGGGGAAGGTAGATGGCAATAATAATTATAGTCTTGTGAGAGTTTATTTGATGGTGGGTGATTAATATTTCCATGTTTGATTGGATTTGGGGGTTAATGTCCAAATGTTCAAGTCTGAGGTTATCTTTGTATAATATTGCAATACCTCCACCACATTTATGGGTCCAGTCAAGACTAATGATATTGTAGCCTAAAGGGAGGATTTTCTGATTTTGAATATGTGGTTTGAGCCAGATTTCTGTTATTATAGATATATGTGGTGAGTAGCAAGTGATGGTAGCATGAAATTCATGGATTTTGTTTAATAGGCTTCTTATGCTGAAATTTAGAATTACAAGATCCTAAAGGTATTTGTAGATGGAGAAGGAAGAGTATTGTATTATTTTGTTGGGGGGGGGGCTGGATTAGGATGGATGTTTCCACATAGTAGCATTTGAGCACTCAGACTAGGGTATAACTGTATAAGTTTGCGGAATAGTCTGAGTAATTTGTGAGTAGGATTGGAGAAGCAATTGGATTGAAGAAATTTGAAGGGGAAGAGTTCAGTGGTAGAACTATTGAATAGTTGAGAGGATTATATTTAAGCTGATTGGAGGTGTAGGGGTGTTCAGTATGGCTGGTTGAGTGGGGGAGTGAATAACTGTGATGTGCAGATTATGATAGTATGTTGAAAGGTAGGCCACTAGTAGAATTGTTAATTGTGTGGTAGGTAGAAGAAGCATATTGATAGGTAGTGTATTCTGTACATCTGGGATTGCTTAGACTATCTGCAGAAAAACTAGAAGTGGGATTTAGTAGAGATTGAATGAGTAGCTAAATTAAAAAAAATGTATGGGTGGATTACATGAGGGTCATTTGGAAGCTTAGCAATGGAGGGCAGTAGGTGTGGATGTGATTGGCTAGTGCTATGAGTGTGTGTGTATAGCAGTATGTATAAATCTAACAAAAGCAGAGGTGGGTGGGAATGGGGGTAGGGAAGCAGAGTAAGCGGGAGTGCAGCGAGGGTGAACAAAGTGGGTTAGCCTGCCTTTTAAAGAACTGCAGATGGTGAAAAAAATCAATCAGTAAGCCAATGTTGTTTCTTCTACATAAAATAATAGAGAAAAAGAATAAGAGTGCAGGTCTAGACAACTGTTTTGTGCTGACTTGTTTAGAAAGTTCCTGTGATTGCAGTAATAATAAAAGAAAACAGAGTATTGGAACCTATTCTGCAAAGAAAAGATGTTTACGTAGGTCGAGTAGGACAATTGTTTCTGTAGGAAAACTCAGCTTGGTGGGAAACAAAAAGACTTAAAAATCTATATGGGAGCAGAGTGTTAGCACTATCAGTATGATAGGGGAAGAGACAATTAAGAGGTATTTAAAAACTGTGTGGGAACAGAGCATGACCACTAAACCTTGGCGGTGTTACAGAAACAGATATGTGCAAAATATAGAGCAGAGTGGGCAGAAAGATGATCAGCACCTCGGTGATATGCATCTCAAGATAGGGATCACAAATTATGTTTAGAATACAAAAATTCAGACAATTTGCAGATACATTTAAGCCAGCATGCAGAGAAACATGTTGTATAAAGGTTGTTGGAAAGAGCCACTTGTTTTATTACCATAGGCAGTCAAGCAGGAAGTGAATACTGGTTTCAGCTGGCTTGTGTTGAATTACTGAGTCAATATTCCCTAGAACTCAACTTAACTTACTTGAACAAAGTTTTGCTGCCTGTTCCACACATCACCGGAGAGCATAATTATTTATGGCATCCACAAAATTCACAAATCACTAACATCCCCTCCACTGAGACAGATAGTCTCCACACAGGGATGGGTGACAGAAGCGATTTCAAAATTTCTGGACTGTCAGCTAAAAATTAATTTATATAAAATTGGAATTATCATTAAGGACATACATGATTTTTTGATAAAGCTAGCACAATGGTCTAAAGAAAATATTTTAAGTGATTATTTATTTGTAACACTGGATGTTGATTTACTTTTCACCAAAACACAGCACCAAAAAGGCATAGAATTGGTCAATAAGTATCTACATGAATGTACACAATATACGCAGTCCCATAGTACATTGCTACATGTATCAGTAGACATTGTATTAAAGAACAACATCTTTGTATTTCAAAACCAGCAATATAAACAAGAAAAAGAACTGGCAATGGGTACTCCAGTGGCAAATGCTTTCACCAACATTGTTGGTACATTTGGGAGAAAGAATATATATATATATATATATTAGAGCATAATCCTTTTAATGAACATATAGCATTTTTAAGTGCTTTGTTGATGATTTATTTACCGTCTGGCATGGCAATGAACTTATTCTGGAAAACTTTTTAAATTATATTTCTATGACTACAGATTTCCTAACATTTAAAAAGGAAAGTTCTCCAAATATAATTTTCTTGATCTCAAACTGATAAGAAACATTGACAATAAGATAGACAGTACTTTATATAAAAAACTGTGAAGAAAAATACATATCTTCACTGCACAAGTATACATCCCCACATATGTTTAACAATATAGTTAAAAAATCAACCATACAGAATAACAAAACTGAATACATTGGATAATTAGATGAGTGATCAACTTGATATAACAGCACAGGATTTCATAAAGAGGGGATATAATAAAAATGATGTACAGAAGATAAAAAGTAATATAATTTCTGATTGTCAAACGGAAGCAAAAGCAGTATTTCACATGCCGGTATATTTTAACAAACAGAATCATGAATGTAAAGAACCAAGTTTAAGATGTTTGCTAACCTTCAACAGGAATACAGCAGAAGTTAAAAGGATTATTAGTAAATATTGGCCAAAATTTCAAGAGAATCAACAATTTAAAGGACTGATACCAGACAGACCAGCTTTTGGATACGTAAGAGCTACTAATCTAAAGAATAAACTTTGCTATAAAGAGCAAGCAAGGTCTATCTTTATTTATTTTATTTATTTCTGTCAAATAAATAAAATAAATAAAGATAGACCTTGCTTGCTCTTTGCTATAAAGAGCAAGCAAGGTCTATCTTTATTTATTTTATTCATTTATTTGACATTTGCTTACCGGGGTGGTCTGACTGCATCATACAGTACAATACAAATACAGTATAATCCAATACAATAAAGATTACATTAGAAATACTATACAAAAAATAAGTTGAAAGAACAAACTGCTACAAGATGTTGTAATATATTACTATACATCTAAACTGTTCTATACAGTTAAAACATTACAGACAATAATAGTCACTCTCATCATACATGATTTAGAAATAGCAGGCAGAAAGTTACTGATGCAGACATATAGCAAGAGAGAGTTAAGAAGAATAGAAGGAATAAAGCCTGAGCAGCAGCTTAAGGATATGGTATAGAAGCAGAGAAGGAGTTAGAAGAGCTTTAGGATCTTGCAGTTTGTGAGGGATTGAAATGTGAGAGAGGAGGAAGAACTGAGCATTAGGCAGGCTTTATGCAGGAGCAGAGCCATGTATTTTTGAGATGATTTTTTAAAGAGGCTTTGAAATGGGTTAGGCCAGGAATAAACCTGGTAGCTAGAGGTAGTGAATTCCAATGTATAGAGACAGAGTATTAATACAAAGAGTGACCAGGTTTTCTTGTGGCTTTTGAGATAGCTAAGATATTTTTGTCTTCTGATCATAGGGCTTGATTTGGTGTGTAAAGTGTGACTAGACTGACTAGTACAGGGCAGGCAGTAGGCTTGAAAATAAGGTTGTGCAAGGTGGATAGCTGAATAAAGACCTTATGAATAACAAAAAGAAACTTATAAATGTCATAACTGTTCCATCTGCAAATATATAGATACAAGCAAATTCTTTAAACATCCTGTTACTAATAAAGATTTTTATATCACTGCCTATGGAAATTGCAGTACCAAAAATGTGATATGTATATATATATATATATATATATATATATATATATATATATATATATGTATATAATATATATATATATATATATATATATATATATATATATATATATATAATATATATATATATATATATATATATATATATATACACACACACATAAGTATACATAGATATATATATATATATATATATATATATATAGTTATATATATATATATATATATATATATATATATATATATATATATATATCTATATATATATATATATATACATATATATATATATATATATATGGCTAGGTATGCAATCTGTCCTGCTTTTAATCTGGGGATGACCAATAGAAAACTTAAAGATAGAATATCACTCACTTCTCTGACATTAATAGATGTGTTTACACAAACTCTCTATACAGTCATATTGCTGAAACAAATAATGCACATCATTTTACATTTCTTATATTGAATGTAGTGATACAATCTAATCATGGAGGGGATTTAAAACTTCTCACTGTGACAGAAGAAATGAAATGGATACTCAGGTTTAGTGCACACACAGAACCAGGTCGAAATGAAGCTTTCACTTTAAAACCCTGGTTTTGTAATATCTGGCAACAGGTGCACTAATTTAATGAGAGCTATTAAGTTTGACTGCAATATCTTAGCTTGAAGAAGCCATTTGGCAAAAGTTTTAACTACCTTTTTAAAGTTTTATACCTTTTATTAACAGCTATGTTTCTGAGGTTTCATTTTTTTTTTCTACTAGTACCTTGTTACGTCCTTTGCAATCCCAGGCCAATAAAAGTCCTGCATAATATGTCTCTTGGTGCATTTTATGCCCATATGACCTGCAAAAGGAATGTCATGGGCTATGGTTAGACGTGCCAGACGGTAGGCTCTGGGCACTATCAACTGCTGTATTACCTCATCCTCTAGCCCTCCCTCAGGGGACCACTCTCTATACAGTAACCCTTCGTTCCATGATACAGACCCCCCTTTTTTCTTGAGCATCAGTTATCTCCTTAGCTACCTCCCTCAAGCTTTGTAAGGTAGGATCCAAAAGCTGAGCCTGTCCCAACTCTATCTTTGTAACCATTCCCAGGTCCCCTTCCACATCCCAGGTCCCCTCCCACAGGAAGCTTAGTTTCTTCAGACAGCGGTGCCTCACTGTCAGCCTGGGTACTACCACTCACCTCTGTCCTTACAGACACCCTGTCCACAGGAAAATCAGTACCTACCAGCAGGTGTGACTCACTTTCCGGCTTGCTGCTACAAGGTAGCTGCTTCTCTGAATTAGCCACATCACCAGCCGCAGCTTCAAGCATGGGGTCAACCTAGCTCTCCCCCAGGCTACCAGATCTACCTGGCTCCAAGAATGACAACATGTAACTGCATGCACACAAGGTACTGTATTATCAAACCCATTCCCTAGCAAGACATCTGCAGGAATATCCTCAAACACAGCTACCCGCTTGCTTCCTTTTTCACCTTCCCAGTCAAGGTGAACCCTGGCCAAAGGTATTTGGAATGGGATCCTTCCTAAAGCTCTGATTGGAATGGACTGTCCAAGCAAGTCCTGCTCCATTTTAACCACTGCATTTTTCACAATAGTTATGTCAGAGGGTGTGATTGTCTCTCTTAGCAGTGGCCTGTCTTCCATCCACTAAGATAGGATATAAACTCCAGTGATAGTTTGGTACCTCTGTTGTCTCCAGACAACTTACTACAGGCATGCTGTTATTCCCACTTGCTGGCTCCCTCACCTTTTGTTACCCACCTTGCTTCAGTGGACATTTGTATGCTACATCGCCTCTCTGGTTACATTTAAAACATCTAACCCCTGATCCTGGTTGTGTACCTGCACTAGTGGCTTTCCCTGTTACTGGTGGACTCTGTTGGGGTGATTTCGGCTGTCCATCATGGGTTCCCTTATATCCATGTACGGCATTGGGTACCCCTTTCTTGTGCAGTGATATCCTGCTTGGTGAGTAGAGATCCCTTTTTCTCCCCAGATCATCTGCAGAGTTACACCCATGGTCTGCCAACCTGATTCTGATGTCCTCAGGCAAAGTACTATGGGCTTATTCCCACACCAAAAAGTCTGCCAGTCTTTTAAAAGTGGTGACCTGACACCCATTCACCCACCTATGAAAATAAATGTTTAACTCAGCAATATGATCACATATACTTTCATCTGCCTCACATCTATGATCATGAAACTTTTTTTTCTGTAAGCTTCAGGTATTAACATATAACAGTTAAATAAACATTGTTTTACTCTATCATAGCTTAAACAATCAGTATCACACAATTTAGAAACAGCAGTTACAGCTTTACCATGTAGTAAGGGGGTCAAGAACTGTACCCAAAACTCTTGGTCAACATTATACAGTTTACATACTTGTTCAAATATATGAATGAAACTATCAAAGTCATCGCCCTCCGCAAATTGTGGAAGAACTATATTATATTAACCCTTATTGCTTCTGGGGTCTGGATATTCCCTTCCCCATTACCTTCAGAACCCTGATGAAGAGTCAACATCTCCCTCTTGTCTTGTTGCTGCTTCTCTTATTCTTCAGCCTCCAAATGTTGCAGTCTTGCTTCAGTCTCCACATGCTGCAGTCTTGCTTCAGTCTCCACATGCTGCAGTCTTGCTTCAGTCTCCACATGCTGCAGTCTTGCTTCAATCTCCACATGCTGCAGTCTTGCTTCAGTCTCCACATGCTGCAGTCTTGCTTCAGTCTCCACATGCTGCAGTCTTGCTTCAATCTCCACATGCTGCAGTCTTGCTTCAATCTCCACATGCTGCAGTCTTGCTTCAATCTCCACATGCTGCAGTCTTGCTTCAATCTCCACATGCTGCAGTCTTGCTTCAGTCTCCACATGCTGCAGTCTTGCTTCAGTCTCCACATGCTGCAGTCTTGCTTCAATCTCCACATGCTGCAGTCTTGCTTCAATCTCCACATGCTGCAGTCTTGCTTCAATCTCCACATGCTGCAGTCTTGCTTCAATCTCCACATGCTGCAGTCTTGCTTCAGTCTCCACATGCTGCAGTCTTGCTTCAGTCTCCACATGCTGCAGTCTTGCTTCAATCTCCATGTGCTGCGGTCTTGCTTCAGTCTCCACGTTATGCAGTCTAGCTTCAATCTCCACATGCTGCAGTCTTGCTTCAGTCTCCACATGCTGCAGTCTTGCTTCAATCTCCACATGCTGAAGTCTTGCTTCAGTCTCCACATGCTGCAGTCTTGCTTCAATCTCCACATGCTGCAGTCTTGCTTCAGTCTCCACATGCTGCAGTCTTGCTTCAGTCTCCACATGCTGCAGTCTTGCTTCAGTCTCCACATGCTGCAGTCTCTCTTCGGTCTCCAAACGTTTGGCCTCCAGTTCATGCTGGCACTGCTTCTCCTTTTCTTTAGCCTCCAAACAGTGCAATCTCTCTTTGGTCTCCAGTTCACATCTCTTTTGTAGTCTCCAAAGGTTTCGCTTCCACTTCAAGTCCCTTTAACGCCAGATATATTTTTAAGCCCTCTGAGGAAAAGGTGAACTGTTCTGTTTCTGAAGACTAAACATCCCCATTACCAGACTGGTTGTCCTCCTGGCCACTGGTCCATGATGCAGCTGCAATTAAGGCTGAAATCATTTCCTCTTTAGTCCAGTTAGCATGCACCAGTCCTATGACTTCACACACCTTGGCCAACTGGTTCTTTGTCAGCTTACCATAATCCTCTGCTGACATCTTTGACTGCTTTCCCTGACTAAACTAAACTAACAAAAATAAATAAAACTGACTGTTGTGAAAATGAAACTCTGAATGTTTACCTTGTGGTTGTTGAGTGTATACACACCTTCAGTGACAACCACTCACAAGCTACTGAAGTTCAATTAACATCCCACCGCTCTGCCACCAATATGTGATAGCCTCTTTTTATCTTGAGCCAGTAATCAAGGATCTTCACCACTGACACTGGTGAGAGATGGTCACTAAGAACAGGAAAGAATTTACACAGTATTTTAAGATGCAGCTCTCTGCATCAAGCACAATTTCCCCACAAGAGCACAAAGGGAACATGCTCCTGACTTGGGACTGGACTTTCTATTTCTCCAGATCCCAAACAAGACTCACTTTGGAGCACTGTGTCCCAGTTCCAAGTAGCTGACACACCCAGACCTGGTTATTTGATTTTCATACACATCCTCCTTGGAAAGGCAGGCACAGATTTACTAGCTGTACCCCCTCTGCCCAGACTATAAGGTGACTACACTGCCACCAGTCAACTACTGTCAGGCTCTTACAAAGGTATCCAATTATGCTGAGAAAAATCAATATTAACGTAAATGGTAGAGGGTAACGAAAGCAGACAGACTTTTTGAAGTGGCCAAGGCATCACTAAAAAAGCACAAGTACTCTCAAGACATTAAAAGTATTCTCTAAAAGACCAGCCACAATGAAAGGTATACAAATATTCAATGATAAATAACAAAATAGAGAACATGAGAACACTAAATATCTAAGTACAATAAACACGAGAGTTTCAATCACAGGAGAAATAAAAATAACATGGATGGATTCAAACAGATGCAGAAAAACAATAATTAATCTCACTGTATCTCCTGACTGTCTAAAGAAAACTGTTCCCTAGCTAACTTAATTAATACAGCAAGGCAAGATTAGATGCTGAAATGCTTACTTCCACAAGACAAGGTGATGAGCTTCAAACTTCTAATTAACTAAACTAACTCTGTCTCAAACAGTTTTAACCACTTCTTTACTGAGACAATTCAAAGTCTAGCCAACCAATTACATCCTAACTCTTCTAACCCCAATAGTCCCAACCAGTCAAACCTACTTACCTTCAGTTTCCAACCAGTGCCCACTTCCTATATTGTAACCTAATAAAAAAACTAAAGGCCACCACACTCTCTGCCGACCAACTCCCTGCCGAATATCTTCAAAAATCAGCGGAGGCCATTGCCTATCCAGTTTTGATGCTAATCAATCGGACCATAGCTGAGGCAAAAATTCCCTCCATTTGGAAAACTTCCTACGTTATCCCATTACACAAAGGTGGCTCCTCCACTGAATTCTCCAACTATAGACCAATTGCCATACTTTTCTCCACTCGCAAAGATCATGGAAAAATGTATACAAAAACAACTCATGCACCACCTAATCCAGAATCACCTCCTAGCTGATACCCAACATGGCTTCTGTCCACGTCATAGTACGACCTCTGCCCTACTAGCCATTACCAATACCATAAATAACAATTGTAACAATAATCATTTATCCTTAGCCCTCTTCTTGGATCTTTCTAAGGCCTTTGACATGGTGGATCATCAACTGCTGATTCACACCCTGCAGACATATAGGCTTAACTCTAAAGCCCTTCAGTGGTTTACATCCTACCTCAGTGGGAGGCAACAGGCTGTTATCTGGCAGAACAAGCTCTCCACCGTATTACCTAACACCATAGGAGTCCCACAAGGCTCCATACTTGGGCCCCTTCTCTTTTCCATCTTTATTAACAACCTACATACTGTCATCCCTAACGTTAACTGCATCCAATATGCTGATGACTCCAACCTGATTTGTTCAGCTACATCTACTGTAGACCTGAAGTATGCAAACCAGTCCGCCTTTAATATCATAGAAAATTGGCTCTCTGAACGTCGTTTGTTGCTAAACCCCCAAAAAAACAAAATGTTGCTATTCTCACCCACACAAAGGTATACTATCTTTACCTTCATTATAAAAGCAAAAGATGGGACAATTATCTCCCCTGAACCTTCCACAAAACTTCTGGGTGTCATTGTTGATAACCTAAAATTTGACCCACATGTCAATCAAGTGATTAAGACTATCACTAAAAAACTTGGGTCACTATATAGAATAAAAGCCTTCTTAACACCTCCTGCTAAGAATGCCATTGCCCGCTCACATTTACTCTCAACCCTTCTATATGCTTCCCCCCTTCTCTCCAATGTAAATAAGTCGGTTCTTAACAGACCATCTACCTGTTACAATCACATAGCCAGGTTTGCCACTGGCCTGCCTTTTAGAACACACCAATGCATAAACCTTTTACAACTGGACTGGCTTGAACTTCCCAGTCTTATCCAGTTCAACCTTCTGGTCATGGCCAAAAAAATCCTTCTAAATCCTGATAATACATCTGCCCTTAAAAATATTATCACCCCATATAGCAACTCAAGACAACTAAGATCCACAAATAAACTACTAATTCAAACCATCAAAACCAGCAATGCAGCTGGTGACTTCCTCTTTACTAACACTGTTGGCAGAATCTGGAACCTACTACCAGCTGAAATTACATTGATCCCTTCTCTAATTGAATCCAAAACCAAACTTAAACAACATCTGGCTCTAAACTGGCTTTGCCACTGTAACAAGCCTGGCTAACTCAAACTTCATATTAAGATTATTTGCTTAGTCAGTTCACTGTTACCCATCTCTCTCTCTTTTACCTTATCCAAGGGCTAACCCTTAAACCAGTGAAATTGTTTTTATCTTTGTAAATATCAAAAATGTATAGTGTCTGCTTTATTATTAGTTAATCTCTTTGTTGTTTGTCTTGGAGCTTTTCGCCCCGGGCCTCCGCTGAAAATGGATATGATTCCAGTCGGACTACCCCGGTCAACAAATGTAAAATAAAATAAAAATAAAATAAAAATAAAACTCAGCTAATTGAACTGACTGTGAAACATCTCTTTTTGTGCAGTCTCATATTCAACCAGCCTTTTCTTCATTTTGGCCTCTGAGTTTTGCAGTTTTATCATCTCATCTGAGTATCTGTTTAAATCTTCTTCCATTTTTTCCAGCCTTTTTAATTTTTTATTTATTTATTTTTATTTAACATTTGTTTACCAGGAAAGTATAACTAGTACAGAGCCCATTTTCAGTGGAGGCCCCTGAAGAAACACTCCAGATGTACGTCTTTGGAATGTGGGAGGAAAACAGAGCACTTGGGGGAAACCCACACAAATGCAGGGAGGACATGCAGACTCCACGGAAAAGGCATCCTGGCCGAAAATTGAACTGGAGAACCTCTTGGTGTTAGGTGACATCACTAACCACTGCATCACATTTTGAGTTGATATACTCCATCAGCGTTTCATTTATTTAGTCAGGTCTATATGTAATTGCTTTATACTTTCCTCAAGCTTACTGGAAGTCATGTCTGGAGCTTGGACTTCTTTTTGCTGAACAGCTACAGTGCCTTTTCCAGTCAGTGTTTTTTCATCACATTTTGTAGCTGATTTTCCTGCAGGTCCTCTGTATTTCTTTTCCTGGCATCCAGGCAGTGCACCTACAAGTTAATTATTGAAATTTACTCAGAAATCCAGGTCCACTGGCTTTCTCTGCTAAGTTTCTGTTTTTCTACTGGGAGAGCCAGAATTAAGCTGTTACTCAATGTGCAGCCATCTTGGAAGTATACCACTGCTGGGGGTTTGAGCAGGGACATTGCCCACTGCTGAGGGAGTTTGAGCAGGGCATTGCCCACTATTGAGGGGTTTGAGCAGAGATACTGGCCACTGCTGATGGGTTTGATCAGAGACATTGCCCACTTCTGAGGGGGTTTGAGCAGGAAATTGCCGACTGTTGAGGGCTTGGTTGTGCCATTCACTTACCTACTGCTACCTTCCCTCAGCAGCAGTAGTTGCAGCCCATAGGAGTTGTTCCATCATGTAACCTTCACTTTGGGACATTGACAAACCTCTAGACCATAGACTAGCTAGAGGAGCTCTATACCAATATGAGGAACAACAACAGAAAAAACAAATCTTCCTACTCACCAGACGGAATTCAACACACTGTTTGGTAGCAACTGCTGGATCTGAATCTTTTCACTGGTGCAAGATTTTATCTGCCTGCTATATTCACCAGATGTAAAGTTTTCAGACAATCCAAGTTTTTTATGAAGCAGTCAATTTCATTAAACACCATGTAAAACAGGCAAATTTTCTGGAAATTAAATAAAAAGGTGGCAACAAGTGAAATAAAATTAATCAATTCACTTTGCAAGCATTGTAAACTGTTCAGTACCTTAGCTGTGGTAACAGTGATACTCTGTTTAGGTACTTAATATAACTTTCAGAGTTGACCATCATTAAGGACACCTTTAGTGACAGCAGTTATTCAGAAAATGAAAAGTCTTTTCCAACCACAAAAGCTTCTCTCAGGATTATACAGTCCAGTTTCTTCCTACCAGGGCTTCCACTGGTGAACATTCTTTACCAGAAACTTTCTGGCTAGTTAAGTCCAGAGATGCTTTACCAGAACTTCCATTTCCAGTTACTTTTTGGAGCTGACTGCTCTGGCTTCAGTTTCTCTCTCCTTTCACTGAAATGTTCCAGACTCCTTTGGACTCTTACCCAACAACATTTGCCGTTCTTACTTTCTCCTCAAAAAAGCATGAGTAGGTGGCTGTTTCCCATTACCCGAGCGTCAATCATTTCATCTTAAAGGGACCAGTCCCTATTTCCTTACTTTAAGTGAGTTCTTTTATGTAATGCTACCCTTCCCTCTTACCAGATACTCCAACAAAACCTATTACTAGTGTTGGCATTCTAAAGATAAAGAAGGATTTGGTTTCTTTGAACAATACGCTGCTTGGCCTTGGCCTGCATGTTACTGCAGAGCGGAGACCATTGGGGAATTTGAATGTTGCTGTAGACTCTGTGTTTGAAGAACTTATGAATGAATTTTTTAACAAAGTCAATAGACTGAAATGCTTGCAATGGCAGCAAAATCACTTTGAAGCCTTTCTACAGTTTGGTGTTGTACCGAGAGGTATGAGAGTTTTCTGCATGCCAGTGCAGGGAGAGCATTATCCTGAGCTCCTTGCTAAATGGCAGAAGATAAATATTAACACAGGTGTTTCGTACCTACACCTTTTATTGGAGTTTTTTGCTCCTGAAGAGAAGCAACTGGGTCAAGAAGTTGAAGTTGCACAGCTGCAGAGGAGGTTGGAGGCGAAGTTCAAGGAAGAGAGGCACCTTACATGCCTAGATGCTGCATATTGTACTTTTTCTATCACAGACCAGAAATTGCAACAGGTCAAGGCTAAGAAATTGCGACGTGACTATGGGGATTTTGTGAATGGCCAGATTTTTGTCTGGCCTAGTGATAATGTGAACGGCAACACACATTAATCCCAAGCCTCAACCACAGCAGAGAAGGTGGTGCCTCAACGGAGGTTGGGGCATAACAACTACAATGTACCCATTAAGCAGACCAATGACAGAGGTCACAATATGCAGAATGGGAACCAATCCATGAAAAGAACCGGTGAGAGTGTTGAGAATGCTGAATGAGAGATCAACCACAGCAGTCAAGGAGATGTAGAAACATTGCAACAAGTAAATGAAGTGGTAGAAATACCACAGCAGACCACTGATGATAGTATGCACTTGAAACAGTTGGTAGAACCTATCCACAGGGGTTCTAGTCCCAATAAAAGAGGAACAGATGCCATCTTGGCTTTGGATTTAGGGGCTAGATCTAAGGTTTTGAGTAATGATCAAAATAATGGGCATTTTTGCCGGCACCAGTAAAAAAGAAAGGCAAGTGGAAGCGCTCACACAACGAAAACAGAATGGTGAAGAGAAGGAGAGCGTCACACTGACTGGTGATGGCATTGTTTTAATTTGTCTCAGTATGTTCTTTCAGATGATGAAATGTATATATTGAATAAGGGGCGATCGTTTATCCCCAGTCAAGAAAGCAATTTTAGTGACATTATACTGAACATTTTGTTATTTGGAAGAAATGTTATGTTGAAGGAAATGTTTGGGGGGGGCAACCAATCATGGATTCATAGACTGAGACAACCGAGTGTTTTTGTACCTGTATTCAATACAACTATACAGACTTTCATTAAAGTATGTGAATGTGAAATACAGGCCTATCTGCAACAAGAGTGTAATAAGAATTTCTATAACCTAACCATAGCGCAAAGAAAAGCTATGAGAGATTTGCAACAAAATTTACAGATAGTGATAAAAATGGCAGATAAAGGAGGGGGGGGCGGTAGTGGTCTTGAGTAGAGAAATGTATAAGTTACGACAAATGTTATCAGATGACACTACATTTGCACAGATTTCTCCAGTAATTTTGAATACTTTGATTAAACAGATTAGAGAACATCTTAAATTAATGGAACTGGAAGGCTTAATAGACAAGGAACTTATGGAATTTTATGGATAGAGAACCTGAGAACACCTGTGTTTAAAGGGTTGCCCAAGATCCACAAGGATTTGTACAATCCCCCTCTTAGGCCAATAGTCTCAGGAGGGGGAAGGCCACAGAGAATATTTCAATTTGGCTAGAATATACACTGAGACCAATGTTGGCATCTATAGATGAGGTACTTAAGGATACAGGACATTTTAATGTCCTTGAAAGAGTTTCAAAATATAGATGGAAGTAATAACAAAAAAATATATTATGGTGACATTAGACGTGAATAGTTTATTCACAGTTATAAGCAACAGGTAGGGAACGCAGGCTGTTGCAAATTTGTTGAGAGAATTACAACTAATAGAAGGGAAAAAGTCAGAACTGATTAGCAGATTACTGACTTTAGTACTGGAGTACAATGTATTTGAATGTGTGGGAAATGTATATAGGCAGACACAGGGGGCAGCCATGGGCACCCCCTGTGCAAATACTTATGCTAATTTGGTAATGTCATCCTGGGAGATGCATTTTGTTTTAGGGGCACACAATCCATGGAGAGACAAAGTTTGTACAGGCGTTTTGTGGATGATATTTTCCTGCTTTGGGGAGGAAATAGATGTGAACTGATTAGTTTTGTAGCCTATTTGGAATCCACCAAAACCTTTCTCAGGTTCTCTGTCAATTTTTCAGAGACCACGATAGACTTCCTGGATGTGAGACTCATGCAGGATGAGATGGGGTTTAAAAGTACACTATATAGAAAGGATTGTTGGAAAAGCAATATACTTACACAAGATAGTATGCACCCCAGATTCAGGTTTGATAATATTGTTACTGGACAAATGGGGAGGATCTCCGGGCTATGTATTGAAGAGGTGAACTATGAGGAGGAGGGTGGAGGTAATTAAAATGGTAGGGCATTTTGAAGCAAGAGGCTATAACAGTAACAGAGTTACAAGTATTATCCAGAGACAGAGAGACCTCAGGGGTAACGAAATGCAACCTTGGCTTAAATGCTGGGGGGGGGGGGGTCAGTAGATTCACAGTTAATAATAAGAAAGAAAATGATAGAACACTTAGACGTATGCTTACGTACAGTAACAATATACATGGAGCGTGTGAAATTATCAGGCGAAACTGGAAAATTTTATTGATAGATGAAAAATTAAAAAAGGTTTTGGTGGATAAACCAGTCTTTGGGTTTAGGAGGAATAGAAACCTAAAGGATATTTTAAGTAATGAAAGAGAAAAAAAAAGTCAAGCACGTAGTAGTTAAAGGGCGCTAGATCCTGTGGGACATGTAAAGCATATAACAGCATAGACAAAAACACTACCTTTAAACATCCAGTCACAGGCAGGGAATATATTTTTGGGGCAAGAGCAAATTGTAACACCAATAATTTGGTATACCTCGTGGCATGGCAGTTGTGCACCTGCTATTATGTAGGCAAGACAAATTGTAAATTTAAGGTTAAAATTTTAAATCATTTGTCAGCTATTAGAACAAGGAATGAACACAATGCCCTGTACAGGCATGTTTCCAACAATGATGGTCGTCATTTTAAGTTTAAGGCCATCTGGAATGTAAGGAACGGATATAAAGGTAAGGAATCTAGTGAATGATACAGAGTTAGAAGAAACTAGGTGGATAGTTGAACTGACAGTGCATAGACACGCAGGACTAAATGAGGTAGTCCCTTTAAAACACACACTCAAAAAACAGCAGGTTCAGTACTAGGACCTGATTGGTTGCTATTTCATTTTAAATAACAGCCACTGTTTGTTTTTTATCTGAAGAAGGGCACAGCCCGAAAACGCTCAGCATTTTGTATACTCTGCTGCTATTTTATTGCTTTTACAGAAATAAAAAAGAAATCCGAGTGGTGGTTGCTGCTATCTCTTTAATATCAGTAATATTAATAAAGTTTGCACGACTTTATGGTAGAAAATTCTATACATGAAGCACATGCTGATATGATGCCAAGAAGCAATGATCCAGAATAGAGGACCAGTCTAAAACAAAACAAAAGTGATTTCCCCAAAACCATCTGACTGAAAAATCTCAAAAGACAATGTAGTGAACCAGATAAAAGTGTATCCAGCTTTCTCTAAACAAATAAAACAAATTTTTATGATTGATCTGACTATATTCATATTTAATATTCTCCATTGTTATGTATTTATTTTGGGGGGGGGGTTTGCTTGATTGTTTACTGATTTTTCAGACTACGACCCTGTTTTAATTTTACTACAAAGTGTTTAAAACTGGTAAAGATTTCTTGAGACATAATACAGATTTGTTGAAATGTGGTGCAACATTGCCATGGGTTGTTAGCAAGAATATAACTCTCAACACTTCTTCACCAAAAAATGTGTGACACATTTGTGCGGGAGATCGCAGATATACCCCAGGGATTACCTCAGTGTCACTGCTCGACAGAGGCACAGCAAAATAATGGGTATAGTTCCCCATACTAAAGGGGTGGCGTAAGCCACAAAACTATGGGCTAGGCTTGTAAATGCCCTTGGGCAGATAACCTAGTATGAACCTATGAACCTATGAACATTGTGCGACAAGTGAACAAAATAAAATGTGTGTGATACTTGATCAGACTTGAGACTGGAACTGTAAAATGCAGTAAAACCAAGCACTGGGGTATGTTTAATGTTTGCAGATTAGATGGCATTACAAATTACAATTAATCTGTGTTTCTAAAGCTCTTTGAACTGTACTGAAACCTGATTACGCCCCTGTAAATGTTTGTTATGACTGAGTGGGGGTGGGGCTATGAGCTGCTGCAAGGCTTCATTATGATTGAGTAGGGGCAGGGCTGAGAGTTGCTGTCATTCATCATGATTGGTTGATAAAAAGAAGGAAGTGAGTCTGAGTTATTAGTTGGGCTGGCTGTGTGTTGAACAGTAGGATGGGAAGCAGGAGGTCACAATGACAGCAGACATGCCTCTCAGCTGTCCAGATCTTCACAGAGTATCCACATTTTTGCTGCATATTTTTGCTTTGATCCTCATAAAATGTGTGATTTTCTGGCAAATTACTGAGGAATAAAGTCACTAAATAATGACATATGATATGTTTGAGTTTGAGACTTCATATCTTTCAGAAAATGCCACTGTGGTGCAGCGATAGCATTGTTGCCTCACAGCAAGAGGTCCTCCCGTTCAATTCTCGGCTGGAGTGCCCCGCGGTCGAGTGGCGTTCGATAGACATGTATAATGAGCATGCCTTCGTTGAAGGTTGGGTGTCGAGCTGGCACCTCGGCACCTTAAAAATCTACTGCCAATCATTAGCGGACTGGAGTTCTGCTGTGGCAACCCCTAACCGGGAAATGCCGAAAGAAGAACATCTTTCAGAAAATGCAAGCTAATACAAATCCTGTTATTCTAGCAATGTTTTAAATTAGTAAGAACAATATTTAAAATATGTCTCTATTTTTGGGCCTTTGTCCTCCCATTATTTTAAGCTTTGTCCAGCTTGCTTGCATTGCAAGGTTGAGAGGTGTGACAGATAAGTAGAGCAGTTCCTGCGAACAGAGCCTGTGAGAGACATTGCTAACAGACAGCTGCACCTCAGGATAGAGGGTGTGTGGGTTGCAAAGTCAGGGAGAGTTTTAGTTCCTAGAACAGCGTGGAACAGAAGTAGCACCAGCAGCCATCAGCAGTAAAGCCCGTCTCTTGTCTCTGCAACAAAATCAGTAGACAAATTTCAAATCCTCATACACAGGACATAAAAAAATACTTAAAATGACATTAAAATGCTACCTCACTTGCTGCAGTAGACAAAAAGGCAGAAAAACAATTAATTCTCTGAAGCTGTACTGAACATCTTCATACAAAAGTTGGAAAGAAAAAATAATTGACTAACAGTTATTTTACTAACATTGAGAAGCAAATAACCATAACAGCATTACAGGAAGGACAAAAAATATGTAAATTTGTAAGAAAAAATGAATTCCATAAATAACTGAACTCGGCTATAAAAATCTAATAGCGTACTTGAATTTTGAATACAAGCTTCACAACATAGCACAACTGAAAGAACCTGAGAAAGATAAACTGTGAACAAGGCAATACAAGAAATAAATATACAGCCCTATCAGCAAAGTACTTTAAAATGTGCATTTTGTTTTGGCATAAAATATAGACTACACCAGACATCTGTTTGCACCTCCCATTACAATGAATTTGCCTAGGATTTGCATTTTAGCTGTACAAGTAGTGCACTGTACTGTAGTGTAACAGCAGACGACTCACAGAGAAGAGCGAGAGCACTTCGTTTTGTAACAGACTAACACAACTGTGCATGCTAAGTTCGGTCTGCTTTGAGCGTCATTTCCTTTATCAATTGCTGGATTGTGTCCTCACTTATCAGGCACACTCTTGGCCACTATACTTAGTTTTTTTAAACCCACATGGTACAGAGTTAGAAAGGGCAACACTTATCAGCTCCATCTCTTCTGACCACTGACAGACTCACAGTTCTAACAGCTCCGCTGCCCCCTACCCATATCTCTGTTCCTGCTTGCTCAGGGTAAGCTGCATCCATCCATCCACAACCCCGTTTCCCATTTTTGCTCATGGGGTCATGGTGTCACTTCAATAGTGACAATCAACTAGAGCCAAGGTTTACACTGCCCTACAATGGCTGTTCTTCCATACCACACACACACACACACACACACACACACACACACACACACACACACACACACACACACACACACACACACACACACACACACACACACACACACACACACACTCATATTTATGGCCAATTTACAGTGTCAATTCTACATACTGCATGTCATCAGAATATGGGAGGGAACTGAAGCATCCAAATAAAACCCAAGTGAACACAGGGAGGGCATACAGACTCTGCACAGAGAAGGCACCCCAGCAAACACCTGAACCAGAGAACCTCTTGCTGTAAGGCAGCAGTGTTATCCGCTATGCCACTGTGCAAGCTGGATATTCAGATTGAACATTATTTATTTTCTTTAACATTTGTTTACTGGGTAAGTGAACTGCTCTGAGGACCCATTTCATTCATGACCCAGGCTGTATAAGCAAGAACAATAAACATGACATAATTAAAACAATCACACATTAAAACAGAATAAAATAATAGAGTAAAATTCAGCAGTGTGTATAGTGTTAAGTGTTATACAGTAAGGGTGATAAAAATTCTAAATGAAAGCTAGAAACAAGCTACAGCATAATATCCAAGGTACATTTAGTAGCTGTATAATGCAGCTCCCCTTGTTTGTAGAAGGGTGAATACTGTATGAAAATGAGAATAGATGCTTCTGAGCTTCTTGTAGTAATGTATAGAGATGTAGCTGACAAATACTGTTAGAAAAATACAATAAATTAGATTCCCACCCTATAATATGTAACAGAATAAAGGAACATGGATAAGACATGGTTTTACGAAAATAGTTAATCTACGGAAATCAGCCACTGTCTGTAAAGCACCTTGATACGTTTCAGAGGAGATCACGTGGATGAAATAACGCAACGGACAAACACTGCACACTTAACGGCTAAAGGGAGATATGCAGAGGTTCCTTACAAAAATAATACAAGGTGTAACAAACCTGCCTTACACAGAGTGCCTTAAAGCACTTTCCATCTTCTTAGTCTTCTATAGATTGCTGAGGGGTAATCTATGCCTGGCTTATAAGGCATCTGCATATCCCACACTTATGAATCTCCTTCATATTTTGTAAGTCAAACAGTATCAGAAATACAAGGTCTATGGACCTGAATTTTGTCTGTGACTTAAACAGAGTCTGCCCCTCCTATGGACCAAGCTTCCCATCCATGTGAAGCTGAGTTAATCTATTACCCAATTTAAGTGAAACCTAGACCAGTGGATGGGGAATAGGACATGTACACTGGGTCTAGCACCCATGTCCCTTATGGGCAGAGGTAGCTTATAAATTCCTGGCCCTCAACATCATATTTGGATACAGGATGTCAATATTCTTTCAGGAAAACTTGGCTAAGCTTAGAAGCCCCCCCAGGTCTTTAGCCTAGTAACAATCTATGAATCGATGAGATTTTGCTTCTTTCTGCTACTTCAATCGTTTTGCCATTGACTGTATGTCTGAACGCCTTGCATTTTCATTCCAGCTGATTTTGCCCGAGCAGCCAGGACACACTGCAGTTCACTAGTTCCTGCACTAGCTGTCAGCTGTGAGGGCCCACAGTGATAAAGTCCCAGTTGTGACCCAGGTGATTCGAGTTCGACTAGTGGTGTGAGCGTTTGTTGGAGTCGGTAATAGGAAGGGAAAGAATGTTGAGACTCACTCTGCTTGTGCTTTTGCAGGCGGGCAGGGTACACGTGTCTCACCACGCTTTCCACTGTTGAAGTCCTAGTGAAGACGTGGGGTCACATGGTGTAATGTCTACAAGGGAGTGTGGCCACTGATTATTTCATGAGGGGGCACAACAGGACATCACATCAGTGCATTACATACTTAACTGCTTATTCACTACAGGCATATGCAGGGGGATATTACCACTTGAAAAGTCTGATACTCCCCTACCACAAAGATGATGGTCTGTACTGTCAGGTCACCTGACTTTCACCTCAAGGAACTTATGGGCCATAAGGCTTTTGCTTCTGGGAACAAATGGGTTCACTGGCTGACCAGAACAGATGATCTAAAAAGTCAAGAGAGGAGAATGGTCCAAAAACAAACACACACACACACATATATATATATATATATATATATATATATATATATATATATATATATATATATATATAATTATCAGCCATCTGTAGCTAACCCATGGTGACTGTTTGATGCTTTCAGGCAGAGAACAACCATACTACAAGATGGATGGAATGGGAACATAAGAGATGGACAGCACGGGAGCATAAGAGATGGACAGCATGGGAGCATAAGAGATGGACAGAATGGGAACATAAATGGACAGAATTGGGAACATAACACATGGACAGAATGAGAGCATAAGAGATGGACAGAATGGGAACATAACAGATGGACAGAATGGGAGCATAAGAGATGGACAGAATGGGAACATAACAGACGAACAGAATGGGAGCATAAAAGATGGACAGAATGGGAGCATAACAGATGGACAGAATGGGAACATAACAGATGGACAGAATGGGAGCATATGAGATGGACAGAATGGGAACATAACAGATGGACAGAATGGGAGCATAAGAGATGCACAGAATGGGAACATAACAGATGGACAGAATGGGAACACAGGCAACCTCAGCAGAGCAGCAAACATTTTCCTCCATTAGGATCATGGGAAATAGAAGGCAATTGAGTATTGTGGCCATCTCTGCCATACCATAGGTTCATAGGTTCATAGGTAGGTACTAGGCTATTAGCCCTAGGAGCTATATAAGCCTAGCCAGCAAGGTACCCTGGCTTTCGCCACCCAAGAAAATTATTTTCCTGTGCCCCTGTTGAGCACAGCCACAGAAGTGATCCCTGGGGTGAATTTCCTATTTCCCATCCAATCATCAAGATTTTTCTTGGAGAGTGCTAATGAGGAGCTCTGTTTGACATAGATAGGTAGTCTGTTCCAGAGTATGGGAAGTCTCTGGGACAGGAATCTATTCCTCCAGCATGTTCTGTTTATTGTGGTGACAAGGTTTAGGTCCCTAGAGAGTGTAGCTCGGAGGGATTGGGATTTCTTTAAGTGGAGCATGTCCAACAGCTCTGGGTTTGACATAGCTTTGTATGGTAGGCAGAGATCACCTCTGAGTAGGCGATATGCAACGGAGTAAAGCTGGAGTTTTTTGAGACGGTCTGTGTAGGGCATCTGTTTGAGGCCAGTAATCCTCTTTGTGAGGTATTTCTGTGGCCTTTCCAGTTGTTGTAGATCACGAACAGAAAAGACTTTCACAAACTATTGAAACACCAAACACGAAGAATTAGAGCCACGAGTAACTTAAAACACTTTGCTGTAGTACGTATATAGCTTAACACAGTTTTATTAGCGTTTTCGGAAGTGTTAATACGTTTCCTTCTTCAGATTTAAAAACACAACCTCCAACCATCAACCCATAACCATTTTAAACCATTAATATGTCATGTGATGTCATAATCATATGCAACTACTTATTCCTAATTAACTAATTGCATTCAATATTAGTATTAATCATGTTTTAAAAACTACATTGTAAGTAAACTATGATTATTTATACTGGTTTACATACAACATGATAAAAATGCAAAACTACATTATAAAATCAGCATTTAAAAACACATTAAAAATGCATTAAAGGGAAAAACAATACAAAACGGTACCTTTTAAACTTTTTAAACTAAATAAGTAAATAGGTAAACTATGCAAATATCCTTAGGTGCTGCAGGACTGATTAGTTACAAGATGATATATCACAATATATATTACAATAGAAGAAGTAGCTTATTTAGAGGAATGTTTGGAACAAGGTATAGTCCCTAAGGGCCTCAGGCAATGGAGGTTTCCGGTGGGGCTAGTTAATGGCTCAAGCTTTCATAAACAGTTATTAGAATTATTTGACAAACAGGGGTTTGATTATATGCGGGCACTTATAGGGCATTATTTACAACAAATAGAAAGTTGCCAGCATGATTTGGAAGAGCTGGAACAAAGGATCAAAAACAACCAGGATTTTACTAGATACAAGTATGAATATATGCGTATCTTTACTAGTATCGACGCAACCATGTTAAAGTTGTCAAATAACAAGAAAAAGAAAACTGATAGAGACTTGTTCCAGTACTCCAATAACAAGGCCTACCCGCCAGCCCCAGCAGCTGCACAGACTAAATTTGTGTTTAGCGGTATTGATAACGGGCATCAGGGAAATGGGCAGGAAGCAAGTTCTTTGTCTCCCGCCCACTCTAATGGGGCCCCTCAAGCACGGAATGGTGAAATACACTCTAACAACCAAGGTCGTAGCAACCAGAATGAAAGAAATGATATTAATAATGGCAACAATGGAGGTAACAACAGTATCCAAATAAATAACAATAACATAGATGAGCCATTGGGTGCTCAGGGTTTTCGGCAAGGACAGAATTTCAACCAGAGGAACTTGAGGTCCAACAGGAATCAGAACAATCCGAAGAACAAACGAAATCAGAGGAAGAGGTAGCCCTATCTCGAGTGAACCCGAATATAATACATAGCACAGAAGGAGACTTTAAAATTTACAACTTTACTTCCTTCCATATTGAGCAAAGTATGTGTGACTTTTTTTCTAAGGGACTTACGTTTGTCCCGGATACACACTTTGACATAGTGAAAACTGTTATAGATTTAAAATTGTTCATATGAAAATTAAATCTACGTATTTTTTTAGGGAACATGCCTACTCTTGTGAAACCCTTTAGGATTGCTAGTGTTTTTAATCCACCATTGTCACAGAGCCTCAAGGTATTTGATTTGGCATGCGAATTGGATTTTAGACATTTAGCTGCCAGTCGACCATACATCAAAGGGGTTAGACCTAATGTAACCGAGGAGGACAGGGACTTGGTTCGCACCTTGAAGGAATGCAACATCAGGGTTATGAAACCCGATAAAGGGAACGGGCTCATCTTCATGGACCACCATGAATATGTGGCTAAAATTTTAGCACACTCGGAGTTAGGGCCATATCAAGAGATAAGCAGCAACGAGATTAACATAGCCGATGGGAGGATTAGGAGTATTCTAGAAGACCTATTCTTAGAAGGCTACGTTGATATTGATTTACATCATTATCTAACTATGACGTCACCGAGGCTACCTGTGTTCTTTGGGGTGCCCAAAATTCACAAGTCCACTCTAGATCCCCCGTTTAGACCTATTGTTGATGGGAGGGGATCCATTACGAGTGCTTGTGCTACTTATGTTGATAGCCTACTTAAACCCCTGTTAGCAAAAGAAACACACATATGCAAGGATTCCTGGAATTTTTTGAGCACCATCAAACAAATCCCATTTGATCCGGCATATGTGTTACTTACAGTTGACATAAAGGACTTATATACTGTGATCCCACTCAACATTGGACTGGAGTGGACTAGAGAATTCATGTT
The DNA here is from genome assembly GCF_019279795.1 of Protopterus annectens. Taxonomy (NCBI): domain Eukaryota; kingdom Metazoa; phylum Chordata; order Ceratodontiformes; family Protopteridae; genus Protopterus; species Protopterus annectens. The sequence continues at coordinate 924,268,909 of NC_056733.1, read as the reverse complement.
GGCTAGAAAAGTCAATGACAAAATTATTTACCTGGTTGAGACACTATTAGAGTTGATTCTCTTTTCCAATTTTTTTAGGTTCGAAGGCCGTACCTTTATGCAAACATCAGGGGTGGCCATGGGTTCACCCTGTGGTGGAGCATACGCTAACTGCGTCTTAGCCCAATGGGAGAATTCACTACTATTTAAGGACTCTATGTTCCATAGATATGTCGCCTGGTACACTAGGTACCAGGACGACATGTTTTTTCTTTGGAAGGGTAGCCCAGAGCAGATTCCCTATTTTATTAGCTCTATTTCTAGATTTACAAACTTTTTGGAGTTCACTTTTGAATTTAGTCACACTCATATTAGCTTTTTGGATATCTCATTGCATAAGGACAATCTTAATTTTAGATTTAAGAGCAACATTTATCGGAAACCAACTTATTCGAATGGTTTCCTACATTACTCTAGTTGCCACCCGCACCATCAAAAGAAAGCAGTCGTAAAAGGGCAGATGGTGTGGGCTGCTAGAATGGTAACAGATGATAATGACTTTAATGAAGAATGCAAGAAACTTTCTAATATGTTCTACAATAGGGGCTACCCAAATGAGCCAATAAGAGGGATTAGGGAAGAAGTTAAACAAAAACGCCTCATAAGGCATTTTAGCCCTATCTTACGGGCTGATTCGGTGATTTACCCGACATGTGAGGAAGGAGGTAACGAACCACAATGTCCTTGTTTGAGTCAATCTAACAACAATCCTAGGTTTTTGTGCACCTTCTCTATAGACCATCATTTTATTAGGGAGATATTATACAAAAATTGGAAATTGCTATTAAATGACAAGAAGATTCAGAATTTTTCTTGTGCCACACCAGCTATTACATTTAGAAGAGGGGTCAATTTAAAGACCCTCTTGGAAACTGGTAGACCTAGGTTGAGATCTTTAGGGTCAGGCATGGGGAAATGTGGCAGTTGTGCACAATGTAAGTTCATTAAGGAGGGAACAGCAGTTATGGTTAACGGAACTGAATACAAAGTTAGGGGTAAATACAATTGCAATAGTAAAGCAATTGTTTATGTGGCAACATGTACAGTATGCCATGCGTTTTATATAGGTAAGACCGAACGCAATTTAAAACAGCGTATTTATGAGCACTCCTATGCTATCTCAAGGAGGGATATTAATAACGCGTTGGCTAACCACATTATGGAGCACCCTAGCCATCAGTTCAAGTTTACTGTACTCAAACAGGTCGAAGATACCCCTTATATAGGACCCTGGCAAACCCAGTTGGAGGTAGAGGAATTGTGTTGGCAGATTAGAACTGCGGCCTCTTTTTCTCCAGGTCTTAATGAACAGCTTTCCATTGCATGCATTTTAAAAAAGTTGGCTCTAAAAAGATAATTAATTATGCAAAAATTAACATAATATATTATATATATAATGTATTATATATTATATACTGTTTTATAATATATATATATTTTTAGTTAGTCCATTTAGTTAGTGGCCTAATTATGGATATTGCATGAGTACTTTGAAAATGTTGGGTTAGCTTAGCTTTTGAAGTTCTAAGTTTAACTTATAAGTACCTATCATCTTGTAACTAATCAGTCCTGCAGCACCTAAGGATATTTGCATAGTTTACCTATTTACTTATTTAGTTTAAAAAGTTTAAAAGGTACAATTTGTATTGTTTTTCCCTTTAATGCATTTTTAATGTGTTTTTAAATGCTGATTTTATAATGTAGTTTTGCATTTTTATCATGTTGTATGTAAACCAGTATAAATAATCATAGTTTACTTACAATGTAGTTTTTAAAACATGATTAATACTAATATTGAATGCAATTAGTTAATTAGGAATAAGTAGTTGCATATGATTATGACATCACATGACATATTAATGGTTTAAAATGGTTATGGGTTGATGGTTGGAGGTTGTGTTTTTAAATCTGAAGAAGGAAACGTATTAACGCTTCCGAAAACGCTAATAAAACTGTGTTAAGCTATATACGTACTACAGCAAAGTGTTTTCAGTTACTCATGGCTCTAATTCTTCGTGTTTGGTGTTTCATCAGTTGCTGTAGATGTCTTGTGAGATACATATCAAAAGGGGCATTGTACTCTATAATGGGTCTAATGAGTGATGAGCAGAGGGGAACAATGATCTCTTTTTTTCTGGATGAGAAACCTTTTGTGATGAGGTGAGCCATGTAGAAGGATTTCAGGACCACTGTGGCAATGGAGATTATCAAAGGAGAGACTACTGTCCACCTGTGTCCCAAGGTCTCTTATCACATTTAGGTGCTGCAGGACTGATTAGTCATGCTATTTGATGAAAGCGCTTAACTAATTTGTGTACTTTGTGTCAATAAATCGTTTCTGTGGACTCGCAACGTTGAGCTATTATCAGTTATTTGGTGTGAATAAGTTGGTCCAAGGCATTGGAATTTATGAATTCCAGAAAACGTTGAGCAAAAGAGTTGGTACATGAGTAGTTTTCCCAGTTAATGGTGGGGTAGTTGAAATCGCCCATTATTAGTGTGTTGGTTTGTACCCTAATACTTTCCAGTGTATCAAGAAATGAGGAGTGGGAATCCTGGGGCATGGAGGGGGGTCTGTAGAAAGCTACAGTTTGGATTGCAGTCTTGCCCAGAGTTAGTTGCACTTGGATAATCTCAGATGCATTATGCTGTGCAATTAGCCTGGAGGTGTGGATATCCTTAATGAATATGGACATGCCTCCACCTTTAGTGCTTCATTCCGGGTTAGGTGGCCGAAAGGTGCGGTATGAATTATAGCCTGGTAATGCAGGTGTGCTCTCTGGAGCTTTGAACCAGGTCTCTGTCACTGCACAGATGTTGATGTTCTCCATTTTAAGGAGTGCCTCGAGTGAGTGCATTTTGAGGTTTAGACTTCTAGCATTGAGTAGCATTACCCTCAGATTTTGCTTGCTTGTACCTGTTACGATGGTGAATTTGTCATTTGAACCTTGCCTAAAAAAGGCACTATAGGGGTGGCAAGAGCCTTAGCCAGTAGTAATCCCAAGGGCGACAGGTGTAGGCCATCTCTGGCAAACCATCATGGTCTGTCGATCATGTCGTAATAGGCAGACAAATACTAGATCCCCTTAGAATGACACCAGAAGCTTAGCCAATTGTTGACGTCAGTCATTTTGTCCTTGTACTGTGGTTTCATTTTGGGTGATGGCAGGATGCTACTCAGGGCTAGGGTCATACCTGCCTGGGCTACAAGATCAGAGAGCTCCTCCATGTCTCTTTTCGTGTAGTCCAGGGAGATACATCTCAGGTCATTCACACCAACATGGACAATGACAGTGTCATATTTATACTTGTTGTGGAGTGACCTGAGTGCATCCATTATGTAGTGAATCCTGGCACCTGACAGGCAGCTGACAGTAACTTTCTCCTTGTTTAGCCTGGTGAGTGGGACATCAGTGTGCCTGACTATAGAGTCACCTATGACTAGAGTGTTGGGTACGTTGTTATGCCTTATGGGCTGTTGTTGAGAGGCACACTGAGTTTGTGGGCTATGTGTCATTTGGGTTATGTTGGGGGGTGGAGTTTGCTTGCATTTCTGCTTTGGAGGTCCCTGATGCTTGGGCAGGTTTTTATTGAGAGCCTCCGTGAATATAGGTGTGTGTTTTGTGTTTCTATGTGTGTGTTTTGGTGGTGTAGGTCTTGAAGGACTATGTGATGAGTGGGTGTGGTGCAAGTGTTTACCTTCTCCTCTTGACTGTCTAGTCCAGTCTTGGGTGAAGAGAGCTTTGCTTCCAATTTGGCTATATAAGTGCATCTCTCACAGGTTGTAGTGTTGGGTGGTAGGAGGAAAGGGTTGTCTGTGTACATCAGGCAATAGCTGCATTGCCCCAAGATGCCTAGATTCATCAGGTAGACAGGAGAAAACACCGGGAGCTGACGCTTAGACATGCCTGGATAGGTGCTTATTTATTATATACCTATTCTAATTTGTACAAATAAAAAAAAAAATTACTTATATACTTGTAAGAATTGTCTTTTTATATTGATCTGTCATATTAATTTTTTATGTTTCTTGGAGCTTTTCTCCCCGGGCCTCTACTGAAAATGGACATGTATCCAGCTAGACTAGCCCGGTCAACAAATGTAAAATAAATAAAATAAATAAAAAATAAAATTATTAAGTACTTAAAACTGCTTTCTGCTAGACAAGTGAGGAAAGTTGAGTGCTGTAGTGATTTGCAGCTTATTTAGTGCTTACAATGAGTTCTGAACAAGTGCTGAGTTCAAAGAAACAGATTTGAGTGCTGAAACTAAAAAACTGGCTAGTTCTAAGAAACAAAATTAAGCTAGAAGGCTTCCCTCCAACACAGAAAGGCTTGGGGGCTCAGAAGCCTACAAATAGTCTACCACTTAACAGGAAAGGCAGGAAATAAGCTTAATTTTTTTTTTCTGTTTCCCAGATGCTCTCTTTGTACACAGTAGGAGTGCCTGAAATCAGAATATGATCTCACTGCACTCAGTTGGGTGAGCAAATGAGATGGGCCCAGAAGGAGTATCCAAACACAAATTTACAAGAGGGGCGGGCAGTTTCAAAGCCACCAAGATTAACACCAAAACAAAACCAGGGAGAGTGGGTGCGACTAACTGAAAAAACAGAGTCAAAACTTCCATTTCAGTTAATATTCAATGCAACACAAATAAATCAATTAAAATGCTGTATTATTTGAAAAAAGTGCAGATAAAAGGTATTTAAATTCTCTTATACGTCCAGTTGAATACAGCTAGATCTTAGCCGTACCAGTACCCACCCTCTGGCTAAACTTCCCCTCCCAAGGAAGGTCAGTCTAGTCAAGCCAAGGCTGAATTTGGAAATACCTAACCAGTTACCCAGTTCCTGTTTGAAGGAAAATAATGCATCACACGGCTTAAGATACAGTGGGAGTCTAATAATGTATCACACTGCTTAATATGCAGTGGGAGTCTAATAATGTATTACACTGCTTAATATGCAGTAGGAGTCTAATAATGTGCCACACTGCTTAATATGTAGTGGGAGTCTAATAATGTATCACACTGAGTAATATGTAGTGGAAGTCTAATGTATCACACTGCGTAATATGCAGTGGGAGTCTAATAATGTATCACACTGTGTAATATGCAGTGGGAGTCTAATGTAACACACTGCTTTATATGCAGTGGGAGTCTAATAATGTATCACACTGTGCAATATGCAGTGGGAGTCTAATGTATCACACTGTACATATGCAGTGGGAGTCTAATAATGTATCACACTGCGCAATATGCAGTGGGAGTGTAATAATGTATCACACTGTGCAATATGCACTGAGAGTCTAATGTAACACACTTCTTAATAAGCAGTGGGATTCTAATAATGTATCACACTGCTTAATATGCAGTGGCAATGTAATAATGTATCACACTGCAATAATATGCAGCAGTAGTCTAATAATTATCACACTGCGCAATATGTAGTGGAAGTTTATTCCAGTAGTGGGAAGGTGCCATGTACTGAACTTATCTCTCCAGTTTGCTTTATTTATATGTTGGTAAGGATTTAGATCCATTGCTCTGGTATTTGAGGGAGTGTTCAATTTGTGAAGATACAAAACATGCTAGGCCACTGGGTCCCTTTTGGCTTGGAAGGCAAAGCACAGACCTCACCTTAGGAGTTTGGAAGATACTGAATAAAGAGACAGTACTTCCAGTCTTTTCTGATAGCGTAGGGGTTTTAAGCCAGTGATCATATTAGTTAGGGACCTCTGGAGTATTTCTAGCTGTTGAATATGTCTAGTGAGGTACACCCCAAAGGGGTCATTGTATTCAATAGTTGGCCTATTCAATGCCAAATATAACGGGAAAATCACCTTTTGAGATCTGGATGATATCCACTTAGCAATCAACTGCACTGAGTAGAAGGAGTTCCTGACTACTGTTGATACATGATGATCAAAGGAGACAGAATTATCAACTCATGTACCAAGGAGATTATCAACTCATGTACCAAGGAGACAGAATTATCAACTCATGTACCAAGGAGACGGAATGATCAACTCATATATCAAGGTCTCTATCAACATTCTCATTCTTAAGTGAGCTGTTGTCTATGCCATATGCTGGGAGGGGAAGGGACAGTTTACCAAATATGACAATGTTATAGTTTGTAGCACTTTAGATATAGGCTATGTATAGATCATCTGAAAAGCATTACCTGTACCATCCTTTTAATGTCTCTGTTTTTAAAAACTGACATCTCCTAGGCACTATTGATTTTCTTTAAAGTATTTCAGGATTATATTTTCAAATAGATTGCACTATGCAGTAAGCAGTTAATTACCATTTTCAGGTAAGTGTTTCAGTAATTTTAACAACATCTTTTGAAAAGACAGAGTGCCTGGGGAGGAGTGGACAGCCTATTGTGAATAATTAACTTAATGTTTGCATGGCAGAACTTTCTGCTTACATCTGCATTTGATACAGCCTGTATCGTTTGTATTTAGGTAAAGTAACCATGTTAGTATAGTTATGTTGGAACTTTTAACCCAGGACCCCAAATAAAAATGGGAATACTGGTAATCTTTTCATTAAATAAGCAAAACGTAAATAAAAGAAGCAAACTTTTTTTGACAGGAGCACATGATGATGTTTTCAAGAAGTGAGACCTCCATTGCCTTTGAAAATGTCTAGGACATGCATTTTTAGCTTTGTGAAGGTAGATTTTAGAAAGGAGTGACAATTTTTAGAAACATGTGGGATTTTATTTTCAAAACTAGTGTTGAGTATGCCTTTGGTGATGGGAAGATGCACTTCTGAGAATGACACAAATTGTAGGCATTACCAACTGATAATTTGTGTCTGAATCAGGAGGCAGATCTGTACATAGATTGTAATAAAGGAGCTAGTCTTACTTGAAAGCTGTTCTCAAATTTGCCTTTTAGTCTTTTGGTTTGTCTATGAGAAAAGGTGTGCTTCTGTGATAAAACATGGGTGATTTGCTCATTTGTTGAAAACCACGTCAACGACTGCAACTTTAATTCCACATTGATTAAAAACACTAGGTCAGTTCATCAAAAAGCACATTGAATAAAAATGCAACTAAAAATATAACTTTAAACGTAATACTGATCTTAGCCCTAAGCCCTAAACCCAAACTATAACCCTAACCTTGATCTCAATTTTAAACTGGTCAGTAACTTCCCCAAATACTACAGAAAGGCAGTCAACCAGCCATCTTTCATTTAAAGTGACATTAAACCAAAGAGTCTGGGTGAAATGGCTATTAATATGTATCTCCGACCTGCTGTCCTACTTCTCAAAACAGCAATAATTGCAGATACTTAATAATTTCAAACATTATAGTTACAGGCTTCTAATTCTTCAAACAGTATATCTTAATTCAATTCTTATGTGTCAGTTTTCGGGGTCAGTAATATGTAAACGGTGTCCTTCGGCCTTTATCATTATTATTATGTTTTACTCTGTCCATAATTCGTATGGTAGGGAGATGAGAAGTGCCCACAGAAGGGGATACAGGGGCAGATTTTAGAAGCTGAAGGGGTATGTAGAAGGTGTGAGTTTTATAATTCTGCCTCTGTACTCAAAAAACTTGCTGCCTCCCAACTGCAGTCCAAACCACATTTCTGTTAAACTTCATGACTTTAAAACTCTTACATCTAAGCTACTGTTCCCCACCCCCAGAAAATCCCTAGCCACAACCTCTAACCCTTATTCACTGCTATCAAACAACTAACAAGCCCAACAATTTAAAAGTCCCCTTTTGGAATTCTAGTCAGATACAATCCAATTCAGATTATTAAAACAAAACCTGCAAGCACCTTGTTTAAAACAGCTAAAACTTTACAGCCTACACAAACCTCACAGCTCTAAACCCTTATAAAAACCCTTTACACAGTCATACTCATAAATATCTCAGCCTGTGAGTCAAGCTCACTGTTTCCTATGCACATTACAATGAGGTGATATGTGACATGGTACTCAAATTGCACTTGTGGGCTAAAGTATTGCTTAAAAGTAACAAACAGGCTAATACACTCAAGTGTACCAGCCTTTGATAGCAATTTAGTCGAAAACAAAGCATTTACTGCATTTTTTCTGTCTGTTTGCAAAAAAAAAAAAAAAACAAAAAAAATATTTCTCCTTTCCTAAACTTTCCTAGCTAGTTGTTCCAGTGATCAGAATTTGCTGATCCCTGGGCTTTGTATTTGGTTTCTGTGTTCCTCCATTTTCTTGTGTGGCCAGAGGTAGTTTCTTTACTCACCAGTGGGAGTGGGGAGTACTGAGCTGCTTGTTTGTCCTCAGAGGAGTGGTTAGAAGCAGCAACTAGTAATTTGTCGGCCATTTTGGGTCATTTCCTGTTTTTTCCAGCCCCCTGTTATAAAGCACGCGTTAGCGCGGAGCTGCTACCGTTGCACACTAGGGCAGCACCAGTTAATCAGATTTAAACTATTAGGGCTACTAAAGTCCACTCTTCAAATTTTCCCTTAAAACTACCTTCCTCAAAGTATACTACTGTTCTATTTAGTGTATCCTACAACTATAAATTATCTCTACTTGACTCCCAAGTAGACTATTCTCTATCTGTATAGCGAAGCACTTGCTCCTACAGTACTTATCACCTCGATACAGCACTCTTGTTATAGAAAGTACCCCAAAAAAGCAAACCCCATTTCTCGGTCACCCACATCCCCCAGAACCTTTTCTTAAGTTTTTCTGTCTATTCCTTCTAGCATGTCGAGGGATCAGTTGCTAATGTCCTCTCCTGCTCAGCTGGTGAACCTGGGAATATTGAGGCAATGTTACAATTGCCTCATGTACACAGACAACCCTCTCCTCCTCCCACAAAACACAAATACATGCGAGAGATGCAACTATACGGCCAAACTGGAGGCTGAGCTCTCTCAACATAGGACTGGCATGACCAGACAGGAGGAGAAGGTAACCACACACACTATAGACCCAGTCTCACATAATACCATCACAACCTCAAATCATACACATAAACACACAAAGACATACTGGAGGCTCTGATCAAAAATCTACCAAAACAGCAGAGGCCACCAAAGCAGACACCCAAACAACTACCACCTCAGAACACAACACCTGCAACACATAGACCACACAGTCAGAGTGTCAGGCAGTCACAGCCCTTAAGGCCAAACACAATGCCAGACACACTAGTCATTGGTGACTCCATAGTCAGACACACTGACATCCCGCTCACCAGACTGAGTAAGGAGAAGGTCACAGTAAGCTGCCTGTCGGGTGCTAGAATCCGCCACATAACGCATGCACTCAGGTCTCTCAACAGCAGGTACAAGTACGACTCAATCATTGTCCACGCTGGTGTTAACGACCTGAGATGTACCTCCTTGGACTACATGAAAAGAGACATAGAGGAGCTCTCTGATTATGTAGCCCAAGCAGGTATGACCCTGACCTTGAGCAGTATCCTACCTTCACCAAGAATGATGCCACAATACAGAGATAAGATGATCAGCTTTAACAATTGGCTTAAACTCTGGTGTCATTCAAAGGGGATCCAATGTCTGTCTGCCTGGGATGACATGCTGGACAAGCCACGCTGCTTCGCAAGGGACGGCTTGCACTTGTCACCCTGGGATTCCGGATTTTGGCAAAGGCTCTTGCCACCCCATAGTGCCTTTTTAGGCAAGGCTCAAATTCTAAACCTACCACCCTAGAACAAAACAAAGAAAAAAAACTAAGGGTAATGCTGCTCAATGCCAGAAGTCTCAACCTCAAGATGCACGCACTCGAGGCCCTTCTCAGTATGGAGAACATCGATATCTGTGCTGTGACAGAAACCTGGTTCAAGGCTCCTGAGAGCACCCCAGCACTATCAGGTTTTACCTCATATCATGCATTCCGGCCCCAAAACCCAGACAATACCAAGAAAGGAGGAGGGGTATCCATATTCATCAAGGACACCCACACCTCAAGATTGGTGGCATTGCACGATGCATCGGAAACCATCCAGGTGCAATTAACCATAGGCAAGATTGCTCTGCAATTTGTAGCATGTTACAGGCCACCCTCGCAAACTCAGGAACCTCATATGGCCTTCCTGAAAACACTGGAGGGGATAAATGTATCTCCAAACACCATCATACTAGGTGACTTCAACTACCCTAATATAGACTGGGAACACTACTCAAGCCCAAACACTCTAGCCCAAAAGTTCCTGGAATTCATAAACTCAAATGCCATGGAACAACTAGTCACCATCCCCACAAGAGGAGAAAACATACTTGATCTCATCATCATGAACATGGGAGCACAATGTTCAACACCGGAAGTATACCCTTCACTGGTGAGATCCGATCACAAACTAATCTCGCTGGAGGTCCTCATCCAGCCCCCACCCGAAATGAAAAAGACCACAGTAAAGAACTTCTCGAAAGCCGACTTCACACTTCTAAAGACTAGTGTGGTCTCCTTTAAGGCCCCTGAGCCGGCGGTTAACATTACTCAAACCGCTGAATCACTTACAAATGCCTTCTACCAGCACCTGCAGGGCTGCATGGATCAGGCAATCCCAAGCAAAACAAAGACTCTTTGTACCAAAGGCAAGCGTCCAGTCTGGTGGACCCCAGCCATAAACAAACTCTACAACAAAAGGAGAAAGCTACTACAAGATAGAGCAAAATCCTTAAAAGGTAAGACACCGCTGATCACTATAAGTAAAAAGCTAAAAGCTCTCATAAAATCATCCAAAGCTAATTTTGAGAAAAAAATAGCTAAGGACTCTAAAGACAACCATAAGGCATTCTTTAACTATGTCAGAAACCTAGGAGGAAACTTCCAGATATGCTCAGAATTAGTTCAAAATGATGTGAAGATTACTGATCCTACAGACATTGCCAACATACTGGCTGACAGGTTCAGTGCAAACTTCTCCCCTCCCCTAAAGGAGAGATATCTATACCAAATGATTGTAGCCCCCCAAACATCTCTAACGCCCAGGTGAGAACTGCTCTCTCCAAGGCAAAGAACACAGCATCCATGGGACCTGATGGTGTCCCCGGCTGTGTGCTCCATGAACTCAACGAGGAATTAAACCCACAGTTAGGACAGCTGTTTAATCTTAGTCTCACCTCCGGATACGCACCAGGGAGTGGCGCACAGCGACTGTGGTCCCACTCCACAAAGGTGGTGCCTCCACCGACCCTGGAAATTACCGTCCCATTAGCTTGACAAGCCTTATCTGCAAAGCCATGGAGAGGATCATAATGGATCTCATAAATAAAGACATAGGGAACTTGCAGACTTTGGATCCAACCCAGTTTGGCTTTGTCAAAGGCAGATCATGCCTTTTAAACTTGGTTGACTTTTTCGAAACAATTACCAAGGCCATTGACGAGGGAAAGGCAGTCCATACAGCCTACCTAGACCTGGCGAAGGCTTTTGATACAATACCTCACTCGGGTATCATTGAAAAACTCATCAACTTAAATGTAAACCCATACATTACAAGATGGGTTGCAAACTGGCTGAGTGACAGAACCCACAGGGTCAGAGTTGCTGGCGCCATGTCAGACTCAAAGCCTGTCACAAGTGGTGTCCCACAGGGCTCAGTCCTGGGCCCACTCTTGTTTGGCATCTACTTTTCTGAAGTACAAGCAAACACAGGAGGGTTATGGCTGACAAAGTTTGCAGATGACTGCAAACTGGCGCCGTAGTTGAAAACACATCCAACACAGATATCCTTCAGAAGGGTCTCACAGAAACGGATAACTGGTGCCAGAGCCATGGCCTAAAGTTAAATGCCAAGAAATGCATAGTCATACCCTTCGGGAAAAATAAGGTTACCCCTAGCTACCATATAGGTGGCAATC